>NW_006408618.1:7892055-7915395 GCF_000296735.1 Chrysochloris asiatica
ATCAGCATTTCAAGGGAGAGCTTAAGGAAACCATGAGCGATTATTTGTTTATTTATTCATTCATTTCATTTCAAAGGCATTCAAATGCTCTGTGTTCACAGTCAAAAATAGTCTAGGGATAAAAGCCAGTGTGGGTGGGATATCACGAGGCTGTGGCAGTCTGGCATCCCCTTCCAACTTAATGTGGAGGGGGGAACAATGGTAGGATACGTACAATTAAACAGAACCCAGTGCTGTCATGATTAGCATGCTGGTCACATAGCATTATTTCAGACTCCAGCTCTTTTCTCTCTCCTAACCCTCTCAGCACTCCTCCCTGCAAACTTGAGGTGCTGTGAAACCAGAATGGTGACTTAAGGTCTCCTATGTAAACACAGGAGTCCTGGTGTGGTGGTGCAGGGTAATGCACTGGACTGCAGGGGTGGTTTGAACCGCAAGGTTGGTGGTTCAAACCTACCAGTTGCTCCTTGAAACTGACTTGACAGCACTTAACAACAGCAAAAATGTAAAAATTTGACTCTCCAGAATGCTGGCCAAAGAGCTGACCCACTCATAAGTCTTTTAACTTATGGGTCTCATAAGTCTTTTAACTTATGAGCCTGATAGAAGCCACACTTCCTGATTTCACCCACTCTCTGAGAGATAGTCCTGGAGCTAGAGCAACTGAACAAGGGGCAAGCAGGCCCTTGCTTAGCTTCATGGGATTCCCTGAGAAGATGCTAAGCTATCGGGTAAGTGAAAGGTGGCCAGGATGTAAGGGATTTCTTCTCCACTTTCCTGCACTCTTACTCTTGGTCTCCTCCTTCTTTGACCTCTCAGAAGAACCTGTGCAATGAGTAGCATGGAAATATTGTATCAGAGAAGCTTCTTGCTCTCCGGGAGGCATCCCACTGCTCCCACCCACAGGGCAGGAGGCAGTAGGTAGGATCAGCTCTGTGTAGGAAGGAGCTACATGAGGGAATTCCCACTATGAGGGATACAAGAGAAGACCTAGCACCTCATTCTTTTGTGTAGTAGCTGGCAAATCTGAAGATATGCCAGGCCCTTCTCTCTCCCTCTCCCATGTGCAAGCATGTACATGTATGTACACACACGCTTGTACACATACCCTTTACCTGGCAGTGAAGCAATTCAGGGCAATGAAGAGAACCTGGAAGGTAAACATGAATGTGGGTTGAAGGAAATAATCTCCAAGAATTTCGCTGTAGGATAAGCACCTGACTACTAACAAGATCAGTGGTTCAAACCCATGAGTGGATGGCACTTAACAACAATGGAAATGACTGAGTTAGCAACATTATAATAGGTTGAGCAGGTGGGATGTACCACTACTATTAAAACACATTGTTTCAGAGAGACTATACAAATGTTTCGAAGGGTACCAAGGAGCAGGCACTGTATTTGACCCAGAGGTGAGTTTTTAATTTTCTAGTTTGGCTTTAAAATGACAATTTTTGCATTGAAACTGAGCAACAAATTTGTGACCTACAGTTTACAATTTGTTGTTGTTAGGTGTCATTGAGTTGGTTCAGACTCAGTGATCTTACTGAGTGACCATCACAAGACGACTGACCGGTCCTGGACCATCCTCACAATCATTGCTACACTTGAGCCCACTGCTACTGTCATTGTACCAATCCATCTTGTTAGGGGTCTCCCTCTTTTTCACTGACCCTCCACTTTACCAAGCATGATGTCCTTCTCCAGGGACTGGTCCCTCATGATAATATTTCCAAAGTATGAGACGAAGTCTAGCAATTTTCACTTCTGAGGAGCGCTCTGATTGCAGTTTTCCAACACAGATTTGTTTGTTTCTCGGGCAGTCCATGGTACTTTGAATATTCCTCTCCAACACTGTAACTCAAACGCATCAATTCTTCTATGGTCTTCCTTATTCACTGTCCAACTGTCACATGCTTATGAGGCTATTGAAAATACCATGGCTTGGGTCAGGGGCACCTTAGTCCTCAAACTGACATCTTTGCTCTTCTACACTTTAAAGAGAGGTCTTGTGCAGCAGATTTGCCTAATGCAATACGTCGTTTGATTTCTTGACAGCTGCTTGATGGTAAATACAAGAAAAATGAAGTCTTTTACAACTTCAATCTTTTCTCCATTTATCTTGACGTTTTTTATTGGTCTAGTGGTGAAGATAGTTGTTTACTTTGAGGTACAACCCATACAGAAGTCTGTTAATGGATTTTAAGGAAGTGGTTGACATTTTAGCACATTCTTTTTGCTTTGTTTTTTTTTTCTTTTGGAAGAAGGGGATTCATGCCTTTCCATCTTTGTTTCCCCTTTCTCTATGCAGTGATATTTCTAAGAAAATATCCAATTGCTTATTTTCCCAACTTCAATTATGGAACAGCACCCCACGCCTGTGGAACAAAGTCCAAGTCTCCAAAGATATCATTCCCTCCCACTTTTTCTGCTTCTTTTTGCACCAAACCTGGCTTCACACTTTCTACTCCAACAAAAGAAATAAATTTAGTTGCTAAAGTCATGATGATGTACTGATCTCTTTGATTTTGCTTCTAATATTCCTTTTTATAAACTTTTCTTTCTTTCTTCTTATCTTTGCTCAACTCCTACTCATTTAAGACTCAGTTAAGGTCCCACCTCTTTCAGAAAGTTCTCTGGGACCTTGCCCTCACCACTCAAGCTGGGTTAAGGGACTCTCATAGCTCTTTGCTGCCCTGGACTACTGAGTTGTATGTGTGTTTCCATGTGTCTATCACCCTTGGCCTAAGTGTACTTCCTTGGATGACAAGGAATACTTCTATGTCTTTGCATCTCTGCTTTTGCATCTCCACTTCCTAACACAGTTTCTGTCACAAAGATATTGCTCAGTACATATTTATTGACTAATAAAAAAGAGGTCCTGTTACATTCTTTAGTTTGCATAGGCTTCCGGGGAACACAGTCTCAACTTTCAAATTTAAAGGTAGAAGTCTCGGTGAAGGCTATGGGTTAACCTCAAGATTTGAATGGATTTATTGTTTAAAATAGAGCTGAGTTTAGTATTGTTAGGAACATCCTAAGTGTACAACTTCGGAGACACTATACTGTACTAAGCTAACAAGAAAAGCAATGTCATCTCCTTCAACCTTTGGTAGAATCAAGTTGAAAGTCTGTAGGAGAAGCACGGTAAAGTGTGAGTGAGACTAGCCTCTACTGAGGACTCTCGATGTAGCATATGATATAAAGATATCTGCATTTATCCTCACAGCAGCTTTCTGCAATGAGTAATTTGGCCCCATGTTAGTCAACTAATATATTAAGAGGTTTATATATTAGTGAGGCCACACTCCTCTGTAAGTGGGACAGATGAGGTTGGTCCAATTTTTAGGTGTGCAACACAGCAGCTTTCCAGTCCATGGGCTCATGGCTATAAATTCTAAATTTTACTTTATGCTGCAAAACCTACTAACTCCAAAAATCAAATATAGAGCAAATTGTCAGAGAAAAGCTGTGTCCTGAAATCTCATCTGTCGCTCACTCAGGCCGATTTGGCAGAAAAGATTTCAGAAAAACAGCAAAGAGGAGTTGGTTGGGGGAGCATCTGGAAAGCTTTCCCAAGTTGGGTCTTTTTCTGTTGTGACAGCTGGTGGTGACCACGGTGGTGCATGGTCTCAGCTGTGTGCTGGGTCCCACACACGGCCCCAATGATCTTGAGATTGAGATTTCTCTTCAGAGGCAGACAGTCATCAGAGAAAGCTGGATGGAATAAGCCTGTGTTTTCACCGTGACTTGGCATGAAATTGACTTTGTGCAAACTGGTAAACAGCTCTTGGCCTGGCATCTCTACTCTTTCCCATAAGCGGCCACTCTAGCATGAGGCCTCAGTGTAGGTACACACTTGTGAAGAAGGTCTCCAAGAGATAAATTTGTCTATTCTCTGATTCCTGCCATCAGAGAATCAAGTAGAATGATGTGGTCCTAGCCATGATGGGATGACATATTAATCTCTAGGATGGGTTTGAGTTTTGCTGTTGGAGAAGAATGTTAAAGGTGCCATAGACTGCTAGAAGAACAAACAAAGCTGTGTTGGAAGAACTACAGACTTAGAAGCCAAGATGATGAAACTTCATCTCTCATATTTAGGACATATTATCAGGAGGGATCAGTGCCTAGAGAAGGACATCATATTTGGTAAAGTGAGGGGTCAGAAAAAAGAGGAAGATCTCCAACAAGATGGACTGGCACAGTGGCAGCAGTGATGGGCTCAAGCATAGCAATGGTTGTGAGGATGGTGCAGGACTGGGCAGGGTTTCATTCTGTTATGTATAAGGTAGCTCTGAGTCAGAACTGACAAGATGGCACCGAACAACAACAACAACAAAGATGGGGCTGGTGAGAAGACTTGGACCCTTTTAGTCTAGGTTGGACATTTTTCAGGTTGTTTGGCATAAAAGATGATCAAGATTAGGTTGAGCAACCACTTCTTTCCCAGGTCTGGTTTCAAGTCCTTGAGAAATACCTGAAACGATCATCTGCAGATATTTAATGAAGGCCTATTGTGCTCAAAGTTTATGGTGTTGTCAGTTGGCATTGAGTCAGACTCAGATCATTATGATCTATAGGATTCTGATTGGCTAATTTTTGGATGTAAATCACCAGGATTTTTCCCATTGTCTGTCAGTCTGGAAGCTGCACTGAAACCTGCTCAGCATCATAGTCACATGCCAGTCTCCAGTGACAGATGAGTGACATTGCACCTGAGGCTCAGTGGCAGGAAATGAAGCCTGCATCTCCTACATTTGTTGTAGTTGTTGTTAACTGCCATCGAGTCAGTTCCGACTCATAGCAACCCTGTATATGGTTTCCAAGAAGATGCTGGTGAATTTGAATCATCAACCTTGCAGTTCAGACCAACCTTGTGGTGCAATGCATAAACTTGCAGCGCCAAACAAGAACCCCTACATGGAAGACGAGAATTCTACAGCAGAAGCATCACTATCCTTTCAAAATTGCATATTAGATAATACATATTAGATAATACACTACCTCTTCTCTCAAATAGTTAAGAATTTCATTGGGGAAACAAATAGGCAAATTGAAAATAAGTCTGAAGCATAATAATTGTTAAACATAGCCAGAATATTACAAAAATTTGGAGCGGAGTAAGTTATACCAGATTAGATTGGAGAAGCATTTTTAGCAGCATTTCTCAGTCCTGGCCACAGATTAGAATCATCACAGGGATTTGTAAAATATTCAAGCCCTGAACCCACCTCCTAGAACTTCTGAATTAATTATTTTGTGCTGGCTAGACCATTTTTAAGAGCACACTGATGATTCTCCCATAAAGCCTGTGTTAGAAATGAGACTGTAAATTCCTCAAAGGCAGGGCCTATCTTGGTCATATCTGTTAGGTCCTAACTATAGCAACTGAAATATTGCCTTTAAAGAGTAGGTGCTTGATGTTGTTGTTAAGGCAAGTCAATTCCAACTCATAGCAACCCTGTATAGGGTTTCCAAGGCTGTGAATCTTTACGGGAGCAGAAAACCTCATCTTTCTCCCAAGGAGTGGCTGGTGGGTTTGAACCACTGACCTTCTGGTTAGCAGTTCAGTGCTTATCCCACAGTGCCATCTTGCATCCAGGTGCTCAGTAGATATTGAGTTTAACTAAGACATGGCCTGCATGGTATAGATGGGAAATGTTTATATTAGAAAGGAAACAGATACTCTTACTAGAGGAAAGATGATAAGCAAATGTGTGGAATATTCAATGTTTGGGGTGGTGTGTAAGTAAGAAGACAGATTTAACTAATGATGAGGGGGTTCCACAGAAGAAGAAAAGCTTATTAAAAGGAAGTTGTAGGCTAACACTCAACGTCGAAAACATCTGAAGATCAGAACTGAAGCTTATTTCATAGTCAAAAATATTCAGTTTGGAATTCGTCAGGGCATAATATTGAGGAAGCAGAATACACATAAACAGTGACCCATTTCTTTAAGAAATTAGTCACTGACCAGGTCATAGAATTTCTGAAGGGCCATTGGGTGGTAGTTTACTTAGATTCCAGAATGATTTCATTTAAAGTTCCTGGGACCTAAAGTAAGCAGATCATGTCCCAATGCTTTCCTCTTAGAGACAGTTATTGACATGAAACGGGCCAAGTGATTAGTCACACTGATTACCACATTGGTTCCTAAACAGTTTATCTCCGGAGTCAAATTACCTAGTTGCTCCCCCTACCTCCCTACCCTTTAGTGCTTGGGCATCAAGTCCATTTGGCTTTGAAAGAACAGCTGCTGCTTGTGGGGTTGGCAGCAAAGTTCTTACACAGGTTTTGCTCTAAAAATGATTTCATTTTTCAAAGTGCTCATTTCCAGTGTTTAGGGGAGAAGGGACTCTCTCATGTTAATTGGGCAAATTATACCAGACAATCCCTCTCCCCCAAACTTGCCTTATCTCTATCACCCTCCAAAGGTCCCAGCCAACCAGAAGCAGTAAAAATCGGAAGAAAAAAAAAAAGTCAGCCAAGTAATAAATCACTGTTGGAAAGTTTTAATGCCCAAGTCCCTGTCCAAGGGATGCAGCTGACAGCCTCTCATGGCACAAATCCTCTGAACCAGCCTGAGGCCAATGCCATTATCACGGCCCAGCCTGCCTGGGGGAGACATTCAGGAGAGAAATAAGGAAGCAAGGCCACCGAGAAAGGGGCTCAGGAAGTCTGCACTCTAGCTAGGAGCCAGCCTAAGAGAACAATGCTGTGGCCAAGCCAACTCCACCCCTCAGCACCAAGGGAAGAACAGAAGAAGTGGGGAAGTGGGGTGTGTTCTGGGAGCAAATACAGCAGCACCTACACTAGAATGGTTGACAGGGAGTGTCTGGGGAAGGTGGTTTGGAAAGACAGGGTAGGAAATAAGTGAGACCCAGCAAATGAAGTGCAGGAAAGAAAAAGTAAAATTTCCATTTGCTTCACCATGCTATCCTACTAACACTACTTCTAGTGATGTTACAAAGCAAAAAAAAAAAAATTGTTTTTTTTAACATTAACACCTACATAGGACCATTTGCTTTCTCTACCTACCTGAGGGTTCGGTCATAGAGAGAGACGTGTTGTGTTCATGTCCATCCTGCCAGGCTGAACACAGTGTCTGGCACATAGTAGGTGCTTGACAAATGTATGTTAAGGGAAGGGTCAATTGACAGAATGAATGGATGATAAGATATTAGTTTAGAAATAAACCTGTGCTCTGGCTAAAGGCTTAGTGTGAAATAAATTTTATGAAAACCCAGTCATTCATAGCAAAAACACAAGTTCTTTCTAATATGAGCTACTCCCAGGTATGTAGGTGGTCACTTGGGAGGGACTAGAAGCATCAGGAGAGTGGGGTAGAAAAGAAACTAATAATGATGGAAAACTTAGAAAAAGGGGAGGCAGGGGTGGCAGATACTCATTCTGAACAATTAATTATAAGAAAGGTAAATATTAGATGCAAAATGGTGAGGCAGACACAGGTATTGTTTGCCCTGTGCCAGTTTCTGTAACAAGGACTTACCCTGCATTATCTCATAAAACTATTCTTCACAAGCATACAACGAGGCATGTAATGCAGTCCTATTTAGCAAATGCAAAAGCTGGACGTTCTGAGAAGTTAAGTAAACTACTGAGGCTCACGGTGTCAGAAAGGAAGAAGCCAAGAACCAAATAGAATCTGCCCAACTTCAAAGTTCTCCACGCGTCTTCAGACGTGATATGGGGGCCCGCACTTTCATTACTAGATGGCAGAAGGACTGCACGTGTTTCCCATTCTATACTTTACCACCAGGAAAGGAAGGCCAGTGGAAATTGAGGTGTGGAATTTGCAGAACTAAATCCCTAGACAACTACTCACCTGAATATCTTATCAGAAGGCTGCTCTCCCAAAACCAGGTCAAAGCCTCGCTGAAATATCGTATAAGGCCAAGGCCTAAAAGGAGAAACAGCATTCAATTAAATTCAACTCAACAAATACTCCCTGAACAAAGACAAAGAGGACAGAGTCCTCACCCTCAAGAAGCCCACTAACTTGAGTTCATATGAGACCCTCAATCCTAGAATCTGAACAAGAACAAGATCAGCCAAGTAATCACTGAACCACTAAACAAAAACAAATGGCTGCTCTGTAGTAGATTCCAACTCATGGCAACCCATGTACTGCATAGGAGAATTGAATTCCACAGGGTTTTCAAAGCTGTGACCTTTCAGAAGCAGACAGCTAGGCCTTTCTTTGAAGGCTACTTTGAGTGGAATTGAACTATCAACCTTTTAGTGATTAGTTGAATGCTTGACCGTTTGTACCACTGAGGAACTGACTGAATCACTAGGAAAATGGGATTCCATAGGCCTGACAACTGGAACTCCAAATAGAATAACATTATATCAAGGTGGACCTCCGATATCCATATATTGTGTTCCTTCAGATGTGGAATTAACTGGAAACCAGCTTTTCCCATTTCAAAAAAAGAGAACATGATTTCTTGGGGAAGACAAAAAGCTTTAGAATCAGATCATTCTCGGCCTGCCATTTGATGAACTGTCTTTGGACAGAGAGCTTTGTTGAGCTAATGTACTCATTTGTAAATGTGGTTAATAAGGGCTGCAGACCACTGTAAGACTTAAGTAAACCTCTTGAGCCCAAGGAACTAACAGTTCATAAAGAGTCCTGAACACGCTCCCTTTCCTCTCAAAATGACATGGGATCTTTAGATCTCTTTAGGCTCAAACATTTTAATGCCACTCATTCAAAAAGAAACAACTGAAATGGTATTTTAAAATAATCCCTAACTATAAGTCTTTCTCGAAATGAAGTATTGCTGTATGTACTTGGAAGTATTAAAAATACATCTTTTAAGCTTGCAGGGTATACTCTGTGGTTGGTTGGTGATGCATGAAGGGAATAGTAACCATGGCAATGAAACAATATACGATAGGATGAATGTAAAACTAATGTCCTCCCATGTGAACTATCACATAATTCACAATAAAAATAAAAAAAATACATCTTTTAAGTAGTGTATATGTATCTTTTCACTAACCCAGCTGTTTATCCCTAAAAGGATTTAGTCATTTAAGCAAGTCTTAGTAAATTCCAGGAGTCCTGGTGTGGCACTGTTGACTAATGTATCAGAGTGCAAAGTCATTTGAACTGCAAGGTCAGTGGTTAAGCTCACCAGCTGCTCCTTGGGAACTATACAGGGTCACTATGAGTCGGAATCGACTTGATGGCACTTAACAACAGTAAATTCCAGGCCTTCAGTAAGGTGCTGAGATATTCTGATAAACTAAATGGATTCAGTCCTTGCTCTCATGGAACTTAGTCTCATAACTAACTCATTTATTCAGGATATTACCACAGACATTTCTTTGGTTTTCAAACACAATTTATAAGACAAATTGCTAATTTATCTGGGACTATATACAATGGAGTCTTGGTGTGGCACTGTGAGTTAATGCATTGGACTGCAAAGAAGATTTAAACCTCAAGGTTGGTGATTGAAGCTCACTAGCTGCTCCTAGGAAACACTACACAGGGTCACTATGAGTCAGAACCGACTCGATGGCACTTAACAACAACAACTTTTCCAATAATAGGATTAAACCTAGTGGTTGTCGAGTATGGTGGGATCACTCAACAGAGGGCATTTGGCTAGCCTATGGAATGGTTTTTAAATGATTGGGGAGCATTGCTTTCATTTAGAAAGCAGAGTTACAGAAGTTAGAATAGTGTGGTGCCAGGTCTGCAATGCTGGAAGCTCTGCCACTGGTATTTAAAATACTAGAAGGGTCATCCATGGTGGACAGGTTTCAGTGGAGCTTCCAGACTAAAACAGACTAGGAAGAAGGAGAGGCAAACTACTTCTGAATGTTTAGTAAAAACTTTATGAATAGCAATGCAACATTGTCAGCTATAATGCTGGAAGATGAGGCCCTCAGTTTGGAAAGCATTCAAAATACAACTGGGGAAGAGCTGCCTCCTTAAAGTATTGTTGACTATAATGATGTGACTGCAACAAAGCTTTTGGAACCTTCATTTGCTAATGGGGTACAACTCAAAATGAGAAGAAACCACCACAAATATCCATCAATAATCTGAACATGGAATGTATGAAGTATGAACCTAGGAAAACTGGAAGCTGTCAAAAATAAAGTGGAATGTACAAAGTGTGGTATCCTAGGATTAGTAAGCCAAAAAGTACTGGTATTGACCAGTTTGAATCTGGCAAAAATAAGGTTTACTATTCCTGGGAATGACAAATTCAGTAGGAATGGGGGTGCTTTCATCATCAAAAAGAACATTTCAAGATTGGTCTTGAAGTACAAGTCTGTCTGTGATAAAATAAGATCCATGTGGCTATAAAAGAGACCGTTTAATACTCCAACTATTCAAACTCATGTACTAACCCTAAACCCATAATGATGAAATTAAAGAATTCTGTCAACTTTGTCAGTCTGAAATTTATCAAGCCTGCCATCAATATGTATTGATAATTAATGAGATTGAAATGGTGAGGCTGGAAAAACAAAGGAAAGATCACTAGTTGGAAAATGTGGCCTTGGTGATAGAAATTGTGCTGGGGGTTGCATAATAACATTTTACAAGTTCAATGACTTATTCATTGCAAATACATTAAACTCTACAAAAGGTGATTATACACATGGGCCTCATGAGAGATAATAAGCAGGAATCAAATGAACTACATTTGTGGGCAGAGATGATGGATGAGCTCAATATCACCAGGTAAAACAAGGCCAGATCATACAGGGAAACAGACCATCAATTGCTCATATGCAAGATCAGGCTGAAATGGAAAAAAATTAAAACAAATCCATGAGAGCCAAAATATGACCTTAAGTATATTCCAACTGAATTTAGAGACCATCTGAAGAACAGATTTGATACATTAGACACTAATAACAGAAGCCCAGAAGATTTGTGGGATGACATCAAGAACATCAAACAGGAAGAAAGCAAACAGTCATTAAATAGAAAAGAAAGAAAAGATCAAAACAGATGTCAGAAGAGACTCTGAAACTTGTTCTCCAGCGCAGAGATGCTAGAGTGAATGGAAGAAATTATGAAATAAAGAGTTGAAAAGAAAATTTCAAATGGCAGCTTGTGAAAACAAGGTTAAATATTATAATGAAATGTGCTAGATGTAGAGTTAGAAAATCAAAAGAGAAGAATGTGCTCAGCATTTCTCAAGTTGAGAGAACTGAAGAAAAAAATTAAGCCTTGACTTGCAATATTGATGTTTTCCAGTATGGCACTATAGAACCAGCAGTGGACTGCTAACCACAAGATTGGTGGTCTAAAGCCGCCAGATGCTCCTTGGAAACCCTATACAGAGTCACTATGAGTTGTAACTGACTCGTCAGCACTTAATAACAAAAACATAGAAAAAATATTGAATGGTACAGAAAGCATCAGAAACAAAACACGGAAGGCATACATAGAGTCACTGTACCAATAAGAAATGCTTGCTGTTCAGCCATTTCAAGAAGTAGCATATGGTCAAGAACCAGTGGTACTGAAGGAAGAAGTCTAAACTGCAATGGAGGAGTTGTTGGAAAACAAGGCTCCAGGGACTGATAGAGTACAAATTGAAATCTTTCAACAAACTCATGCAGCACTGGAGGCATCCATTCATCTATGCCAAGAAATTTGGAAGACAGCTACCTGGCCAACTGATTGGATGAGATCCATATTTCTGCCCATTCCAAAAAGAGGTGACCCAACAAAATTGGAAATCATTGAACAATATCCTCAATATTACATGCAAGAAAATGTTTGCTGAATATAACTAAAAAACTGCTGCAACATTTTATCAGCAGGGAACTGCCAGAAGAAATTCAAGCCAGATTCAGAAGAGAATGTAGAACTAGGGATATTGTTGACATCCGACGAATCTTGGCTGAAAGCAAAAAGTGTCAGAAAGGTGTTTACCTGCAAAAGCATAAAATGTTTGGATCATAACATTGCAAAGAATGGATGGGTATTTCAGAGATTTTATGTACTCTTGAGGAGCCTGTACATAGACCAAGAGGCAGTTTTTAGACCAGAACAAGAGGATACTGAATGATTTAGAATCAGGAAATATGTGCCCCAGGGTTGTATCCTTTCACCATACTTACTCAATCTGTTTGCTAAGAGGTTGGATTATATGAAGAAGAATGAGGTACCAAGATTGGAGGAAAATCCAATAACAAACTGCGATATGCAGACAATACAACCTTGCTTGCTGGAAGTGAAGAGAATTTACAAAACTTGCTGAATGAAGATCAAAGAACACAGCCTTCAGCATGGATTGCACCATAATGTAAAGAAAACAATAATCCTTACAACTGGACCAATAAATAACATCATAATAAATGGAGAAAAGATTGAAGTTGTGAAAGACTTCATTTTGCTTGGATCCACAATCAACATTCATAAAAGCAGCAGTCAAGAAATCAAATGACATATTGCATGAGGCAAATCTTCTACTAAAGATCTCTTTAAAGTTTTCAAGAGCAAAGACAATTTGAAGACTAAGGTGTACCTGACCCAAGCAATGGGTTTCAGGAGCCTCATGTACACGTGAAAGTTGGATAATGAATAAGGAAGACCATAGCAGAAGTGATATATTTGAATTCTGGTGTTGGAGAAGCATATTAAAAGTATCATGAACTACCAGAAAAATAAACACGCTCTTTTTGGAAGCCAGAATGGCGAGACATCATCTGTCATACTTCAGACATATTATCAGGAGGGTCCTATACCTAGAAAGAGACATCATGCTTGGTAAAGTGGTGTGTCAATGAAAAAAAGAGGAAGACACAAGATGGATTGACACAGTGGCAGCAGCAATGGCATCAAAAGTAACAACTGTGAGGATGGCGCAGGACAAGGCAGTGTTTCTTTTTGTTGTGCTTGGGTTGCTATGAGTCAGAACTGACTCTACAGCACCTAACAACAAGACCAGCTCTGCACAGCAAACTTGCTGTATGTCCTCCAACCTTCTCAACATCCTGCTGGACATTTATTTAAGAAACCTAGCTTATAACTACATGAGCCTCAATGGTAACTATTTACATCTAGGAATAACTACTTTATACAGCTATATGGTTTTGATATATGATACCAGTTTGAGGTGCATAACTACCAGGTAAATGGAGGGAAGCCTATACATTGGTATTTAAAATTTTTGCATAATTTTGAAAAGTCATATCACTATCTGTAATGATGTTCATGGCCTTTGATTCATGTATACATCACATCTGTATCAGCCTGTATTGTTATATAATATTGTGGATTATAAATGAACTATTGCATTATATGGGATCCTGGTGTGATGCTGTAGGATAAGCACTGAACTGCTAACTAAAAGGTCTGCGGTTCAAACCCACTAGTCATTCCTTGCAAACCTTATACAGGGTTGCTGTGCATCGGAACCCAACCAATAGCATTTAACAACAACAACACTGTATTGCATATTTCATTAAGGTAAATCAACATTAGGTCCTAATGTGCGTCACCATTATTATTTATTCTGTTATAATATGCACTACCATAAAATTTACATATGAAGGTAAATATCATTATACTAAATTTATGTTCTTACGATTTCTTATTTAATTACTATTAGATCATTGTACTTGTTTGTTGAAATTTTGTATTATGTAGTTTTTATTATGTAAGAACTATCATTTAAGGATAATAAATGTCATTTACAAAAGATTTGTTATAAAAGGAGGGTGTTGGGTTTCATACACTTTAACCCAACTAGCGAACCAATTAATTACCCAGGAGAGGCAGCCACTTGCAAGAAGCGGTCATTGGCACTTCATAAGGAGTGGCTGGGATGAATGTGTTCATATTGTATGCTTACTATTTATAAACACTTTTTTCTTGGAATTCAATTTAGAAACGTCCTGAGGCAACTAGAATTGGCTTAAAAAAGTACCGGAACATTATACTATGAATAACTTCTGCATCAAATAAACAACTTCCTTCCTTCACCACCCCACTCCATTGTGGTTTTCATGTTGGTTCTGTTCATTGAAGGTGAAACCAAAGAGGAAACTTCAAATCTGGTTCTTTTGTTGAACAGTAAGCAGTGGTATTAGCACCTGGAAAATATGTATTAATTCAGGAAAAAAATCTACCAATAATAAGAAAAAAAGTCCTATTTTATCCTAGACACATAGACCAATAAGAAGAGAAGAGGGGCATGCAGCTTTATGTTTGAGGCAGAATCACATTTTATTTACTATTGGTTTAATAATATTAAACAAAGCACATTTGCTTTTGAGTCATCTCTAGTACTCAAAACTGGTACAATGTGTTATTAGAATTAGATCTTGGCACTCTGCCTAGCTTGTTTGAAACTAATATATTTTGAGGAGCAAAATCCTAGGGCTGGTGTGGGTTATAAAGTGAACAATTAACTGGGTAGAAAAAAACCTGTACTGAAGCCAGTAGTTAATACATTAGTGTTCCAAGAAACATTTACTAAGCACACATTGACATGTCACTAAGTGGGTCAGGTCAGAGAGACCTCCTGCTCTCAAGGTGCCAGAAGTCTGAGAAAAGCAACTCAGACTCTGAGGTGCAGGTGTGCAGCTATCCCCCATGTGACCACGCTGAGAGGTGGCAGGGTACAATGGTGAGAAGCTGGTCTCTCTCTTTCCTTATCTATAAAATGAGGCTAGCTGGTAAGGCTATTATGCAGAGGAATAAGTTCCTATAGTTAAAGCATTCACACAAGTGCCTAGCATTTAGTGAGCCATAGAAATATTTGCATTTAGTGAGCCACAGAAACATTTAGTGAGCCAGAGAAACATTTGACTCTCAAGGTTGGCGATTCAAGCTCACCAACTGCTCCTCAGGAACCCTATACAGGGTCGCTATGAGTCAGAACTGACTTGACAAAACTTAGCAACAACATAAAAACATTTGTTAAATAATTAAATTTACTGGAAATTCTGTAATTAGTAGTGATTCCCGATTTTCCGTAGAGGGAGATGTATGGTGTCTAGCCCTAAGGTGAAGCTGCAGTGTCATCACCTGGTTTTCTGTTGGCTGGAAAGGAGGTAATGATGACTATGGGAAGGTTGAAGCACAGCCCCGACCCCAGCCTGCCTCACAGGACAAGGAGCTAGAGAGGATAGCTCAACACACAAGAGCATATTATGAAGTGGCAAGAAAAGGCAGACAATTGCAAATTGCTCCAGCAAAGGAATAAAAGGGAATTGACAGACCCCATTTTCACTACTCAGGATAATCAGTCAGAGAGATGAAGATTCTTATTTGACTCATTTGGCAAGTATTTACAGAGGGCCTACTGTGTGTGAACTGTGATCCTAGGAGTCAGGAATTGGGATAAAGTGATTCTTGTTTTCAAAGGAATCATCAGTCTCTTTGAAAAAGCATATGTATGCCCAAAGAAGAGAATTGCAGAAGGTGAAAAAATGGAGTTGCAGGATGTGAGTTAGGTGGTAGTGGTTGGAGGGAGAAAGCTCCCCCTCAGTGCAGAAAAGGCTTGTGTTGACAGTGCATGGACCCAGTGGAGAGGTCACAGGTGGCATGCACAAGGGAAAAAGCAGGACACAGTGACGAAGAGATGGATCTAATGAGGCTGAAAATAGTTTGAAGCTGGGTTGCCTGACATTGAATGCATGAGGAAAGATCTCTGCATTAGGGCTCCTCCAGTGCAAATCTGAGGAAGAAAAGTGAACTGAACTCACTCCAAAGAATCCCATCACAGAGTCATAAATCCAGGCTCAGATGGAAGTGGCCTCCTGTTGTCCCACAGACAACGAAACAAAACGCTGCCCACTCCTGTGTCATCCTCATGATCCGTTTCGGATTGACCCATTGTAATTGACATCTTTTTCATCTGGAAGCTCCACTGAACCCTGTCCAGCATCCTATCAACACTGACAGCTGGGAATTGAATGACTGGGAAAGGAACTCAGGTCACCTTCATACAAGGCCAGAATTCTACCACGGAGCCACCAATGTCCTCTGAGAGAGGTGACTCTAACTCTCCCCTCTTCAATCTGTTTCTCCATTCTTTCAAAATGGGTAATGACTTGGTGGGGACTTGGCATCATGTCATGAGCAGCCCAGCCTTCTGTCTTTACAGGCTCAATCCTCAGAGAAGATACTCTCCCTTCACATTAGTGGGAAGTCCATGGAAGAACAGATTGACTTGTCCTGGACCAGATGAGTAAGCAGGGGCCAATCTCTCCGTCCTAGGGAGCAGAGGCATCTCCCATTTGGTATTCAGGGCTTTAGCTGAGGAGGAGGTTGAGGAACAAAACAATAATTCTCACCTCAGCTTGTATTGGCTGTGGTGGCAAGAATGCGGCTTCCCTGAGGAGTGGGTGATACTATTGAACAGTCTGTGCCATTATTAGTTTTGTGGAAAGAGCCCTAGGCCAATAAGGACTTTTCTCAGGATAGTGTCAGGTCACATGTGGGGCAAGAGATTGAATCCTACAGCTTTCAGGAACCTTCACTCTTTGATGCCACCTTAGATACACGTGGTCTCCAATATTCTCTCTCCTGTAACTCTATCAGATGTTCTTAGTTTGAAAATTTAGCAGAATCAGAAGTCCGAGTTTTCTTCTTCTTGTCTAAGAGATTTTCATTTTTTCAAGTCAAGATCCTGAAGACTATATTCTCATGTGGGCTGCTATAGATGGCAAAAGAGTCATCTCAAATTCATCACCTCAACCAGGAAAGTAATACAAATTGTGTATACAGAGAACTATTTTAAAAACTTATTGTTACCAAGTCACTTCTGACTCATGGAAAGCCCATGCGTGTCAGAATTGAGCTGTGTTCCATAGAATTTTCAACTGATGATATTTCAGAAGTAGATCACCAGGCATTTCTTTTGAGTTACCTCTGGACAGACTTAGACCACCAAAGACATGCCTACTTCCAAGCTTTCAGCTTCTCTACTCAACTCTCTCTCCTCTGCCCCAAGACACATCAACTGCCTCAGTGTTTTTTCTACAGCCCCGGTGTTGGCATGGACCAGAGCTTCGGCTGTGGCCTTGGCTTGAGGCAACAACATCTACATGTTAACAACAGGTGTATATTATTGTTAAGTGCTGTCAAGTCAGTTCTGCCTCATAGCGACCTTATAGAGTACTATGGCGCTGGAGTGTAGTGGCTCTGTAGGATAAACACAGGGAGAAAGCTGAAACTTTCTGCTCCTGTGAAGATTTTTACAAGGCTTGGAAACTCTATACTCTATACTCTACACAGGATCACTATGAGTCAGAACCAATTCCAGGACATTTAAAAACAACAATATATATTATTGTTGAGTGCTATTGAGTTGTTTCCAACTCATAGCGACCCTGTATAGGGTTTCCAAGAAGCAGTTGGTGAGTTTGAACCACTGACCTTGTGGTTCAAACTGACCTTGCAGTCCAGTGCTTTACCCTATAGTGCTACATCAGGACTCCAACAGAGTGTCTTGTGTGGGAACATCATGGAAAAATTCCAGTATCTTTTAATTCCATGTTCCCATGAAGTCTTGATAATATATGCTTATATATGTATCCTGGTGTGGTACTGAAGATTAATGCGTTGGACTGCAAGGTTGGTTTGACCCCAAGGTCGGGAGCTGAAGCTCACCAGCTGCTCCTTGGAAGCCCAATACAGGGTCGCTATGAGTCAGAACCGACTGTATGGCACTTAACAACAAAATATATGCGTTTATACATGTGTGTGTAGGTGTAATTTCTTTGATACAGTCCACGGTAGAGGGAATGTTTCAGCCAGAGGTAATGATGAATAAGATTTTTCATTATGGGCTTTTAGAAATTAGGAACTTCTCAACTTTTTATATATTCCTTCACCTGTCACTAATGGGAACATTTTTTTTTAAACGTTTTATAGCGTAGTGGTTACGAATCGGGCTGCGAACCTTAAGGTCAGCGGTTCGAAACTACCAGCCGCTCCGCGGGAGAAAGATGAGGCTTTCTACTCCCGTAAAGATTTACACCCTCGGAAACCCTGTACAGGGTCGCTATGGGTCGGACCCGACTCGATGGCACTTAACAACAACAACAACATTGTAAATTATGTGAGTTTACATGGGAGGCCATTAGTTTTATATTCATTCATCCTATCGCATATCATTTCATTGCTATGGTTACAATCCCCTCCATGCATCATCAACCAACCAAAGGGTATACACTACAAGCCTGCCCTGCCCCTCCCCCCCGGCCCCCGGTCATCAGCACACAGTCCCTCTCCCTCTCTGTGTCCCCAGCCACTCCATCTCTCCATGTCATCGTCTCTACTTCCATCTCAAGAATCACTACTTCTCTGGGTAGGGGCCGCTCTCTGCTCTTTTCCCTTGATGGTCCCAGCGACCTAAGCTCCTAGGCTGAAGAGTTAATCACTCCCCTCCTTGTTACAAAATGTCTACCTTTATATTTCCTCACAAGCAGTCCTGATAACAATTATTCACTATTGTATCACAAGAGACCCATCCGCATTTCATTTCATCAGCCTAATGGGAACATTTTTAAGTGAAAATTATTTGTTCATAGTTAAATAAAGGCATATTCTTTTAAGTCTGGCTCCGGCTGACATTAGGATAAGTTTCTGGAGAAAGCACGGTTTCCAACGTTACTACCCAGCTTTTCATAACACTTTAGGACCCTGGTGCGGAATGCTATTTCCTTATGTAATCGGAGAGCTTTTGAATTATTGTCCTTTCCTTAACTAGGTAAATGCATTTGTGGAGAGGCAGCAGTGAAACAAGGAGAATAGTAGTTCATTTTAAAAGTGCTTCTGGATAAAGGTGGTTTGCAGGAGATTCAGAAGGGTGAAAATATTAAATGATAACAAGTACTTTTCCAATTATACAATGGCTGAACCACCCCGTGTTCCAATTTGCCCTAGTGACAAGATGGGGAGATTATTATGTGCCACAATCTTCCCAATCAATACAACTCTAGGAGGAATAAATACTAGGAATGACTAATGCCTGGGCTATCTGGTAAACCTGTGGCTTTATCACAAGTTAAATAATAAGGGTGATGCTCTTCATTTATATAGGACTCAGAGTCTTTGAAAATGCTGTTTATTTGCTCGAGATTTTCCCCTTCTTATTTGCTTGAATAGTCTGTACTATTCTCTAAGTCTCAGCTTAAAAGTACATCCTAACTTTTTGTTCCTCCTCCCCGCAGAACAAGGTTAGGTCCCCTTGTTATATATTCATTCCCATGGCACCCTGCACTTTCTTTCTTTATAAACCTCTCACTATTCGTCAACAGATTCAATGGTTAGATAACATTTTCCTACACCAGATATCAGGTAAGAACCTAGCATAGTATCATCACATAGTAGATGCTCAATAAATATTTGCAAAAGAATTTAACAATTATGCAAATGTGGTTAAACACTGGACATATCTGGGTTTGAATCCTGAATTAGGCAATCATCGACCTATAAGATTTTCAAAAAATAACTAAAATCCTCTTAGACTTGGTCTCCTCATTTATAAATCTCAAGGCTCTAGAAGAGGACTGGTAGATGTGAAATCTGGCTCTACCATTTAATAGTTGTGTTACCTGGGATGGAGCCCTGATGTGGCACTGTGGGTTAATGCACTAGACTGCAAGGTTGGTTTGAACTGCAAGCTTAGCGGTTCAAGCTCATCAGCCACTCCTTAGAAACCCTATACAAAGTCACTGAGTCAGAACTGACTCAATAGCACTTAACAACAACGTGACCTGGTAAGTTCTTTAATTCCTTTCATCAAGCTATCCCAACCAGTGCCTACATCATTCTCCTCCTCCGCAACACATTTTAACAATTTCTATTGATTTCAATATTCACTGAAATAATTTTTTTTTTTTTCAATCCTCAAGCAACTCAGTACCTCTGCCTTTCTCCTCAATGATCCTGTCTTCCACCCCATGGCCATATCTCAGATTACAAATATCTGCAACTGCTTTGTGTCAAAAATTCCAATCTCTTATCATTCTCTCTTATTCCTAGATCACTCCCTCTAATGGCAAAACAATTTTTCTAATGCTGAAACTTAAAACCCATTGATCTTATTCCCTTCGGCCTGACGTTCCCCCACCTCATGTACTCTCTTCTCTCTTGATTCAGATTAAATTCTATGATCCATGAGCATCGTGTAATCATTCCTTTACTCATAACCTCAGGTCTCTCACCCTGAGATTGATTCATCATACTCATCAGAAACACTCCAACACTGGTTGAATTCTACCACCTCGTGGCTCCATTTCTGTCTTCGCAAAGATGAATGTACTTGGCAACCACACTGAATGGTTTCATTAAAAATACCTGACCACCAACCTCAAGTGGGCTCTAAACATTGCCAAGTGATCAAACTACATTCTCCTTGTCCACCTACCTCCCACTGTGTAGATCACAACTTTGTACCTTCTTCCATGTATTCGATCCTCCAACACCTCCTCTCTCACTCTAACCCAGTTAATGATCTTGCTTCCTACATAATTAAGCTAATACAGCAATCAGAATAAAAGCTCTCATTACCACATCCACCCACCTACCTGCCCCTGTGCCCCTGGTTATGCTATCCCTGTAGTAACTAGGGATGAACCATCGGTGCTCTGTCTAGAATGCTGCAATCGCAGCCAGTCTTGGATATTTGAAATTGAGTGTAAGGGAAGGGAGCCCTAGGTGGAAATTACAGATTCAAACTTCCTTAAGTTTCTATGACCTCAAGCAAACAAGAACTCCTTGAAGCCCAAAATTCTTCATATATAAGATGGAAATCAAGCATTTTGGTACACTGTGCATAAACTATACAATGCTTAAGAAAGTATGGATGACTAAATGCCAGATCCTTGATAATCTATAACTATTTCGTGAATGTGTATATGTATGTGCTTCCCATGACTTGTGTCCTTTAAAGATACACCAGTAAGTACTGACATAATCCCTGCCTCCATAGATGACATTTTTCTCAGACATAAAATTGAGACATCAGCTGAGCATGTTAATCATTTGCACCACGCCAAGATAGGGTCCCTATGAGTCAGAACCAACCCGACGGCATTTAAAAACAACAACAACATGACTCCAATGAAGGTATCTACCTCATCCACTGCCTAAGATTGATTTAGTATATGTAAATACCTTACATTAACCATGGGGTAGTAAGCTCTGAATAAATGTTAGCTATTATTATTATTCACATGTTATGTTGATAAACAGTTTAAGTGAGGACATCTTTTTTTTAACTGTGTTGAAAATAATAAGAATGCACAAAATATTGTGACTTTCCCCAATTCTACTATTCAGGGCTATAACCATTACACACACCACAAACACACAAAAATAGTGATAATAATTACAAAACAAAACCACACATGCAAACACACATATATATACATACACAAATATAGGACTGAAACTTTAGCCTTTCTGTCCACAGAAAGCATGTCAGGGGATAAGGGGACCCAGGGGAGAGCAGCATGGGTCCCAGGTATACAGGAGGTATTTGTACTTTGATTCCTAACACCTGACTTCTAGAGAGAAAGGACAACCTTTTAGACCCAGGCGGTCATGTCGGAAGGCAAAAAAGCAGAGTTCATTTAAACTCAGATGGGAAAGTTAGTCCAAGACTTTCATTTTGGCATCCAGGATTATGTGAAGCAAAAGGAAGAAAGTGTGAACGGGTCAGAAAAACCTGGCAGTTTTAGCTGTCATTTATTCAGCATTCACTACCTGGCAGACAGGTACTATGTTCGATGATATATTTACAGACAGCCATACAGGGAGGTCCTGGTGTGGTTAGGATAAGCATAGGACAACTAACTTCAAGGTCAGTGGTCCAAACCTACCAGCTGCTCCCTGGAAACCTTATATAGGGTCTCTATGAACTTCAATCTAAGAGATTGAAGTTGTCAAGGTCTTCATTCTTCTTGGATCAAGTATCAACACTCATGGAAGCAGCAGTCAAGAAATCAAGTGATGGAGGAAATTCCGGGGTTTCCCTGACCAGGCAACACAGGTGCACGGGCTCCGGGAGAGGGTGGACAGTGTCGCACAGAGACCCCCGACTGCTAGACAGACGGCCCTTGGGCAAACATAAGACTTTAGCCCCCAACACTGTGGAATTGCTTTTTTAAAGGGTCGAGCTGCTGGGGAGTTGTGGGCATCTTGGACTTGCGCTCAGCTCCCTCTCTGGGACGGCGCCCCACCCACTGCGGAGCTTGGAGCAAAGAGCTTGAGCAGACCGGTTCGGAGGGCATGCCCAGAGAGCCGGTGGGGGCACAGGGGCTGGCACAGTCCTTCGTGAGGGGTGGGGGGCCTCATTGCCAAGGGAAGTGTTGTTTGCGTGGATGTAGTGCGGGCCAGGAGCCCACGCACAGGGAGACAGAGAGAGGCATTTTTTTATGTCATCAGACAGAAAGCCATCTGCTGACAGCCATTAATCCCGCCCTCCACCCCCTCTGCGTAGGCTAGCCCTCTGCCCAACCTCCGAGACTCAGGGCCGCCCATCAAGGCACAAGCCAGCACAGGCAGAGATGCTTTGAGGTGGTTTTTACCACCAGAAATAAGGCAATCCTGCTGTGGCTCTGCAGGTTAAGGGACCAGACTTTAGAGCCTTTTGAACTGCAAGGTCAGTGGTTCGTGCCCACCAGCTGCTCCTTAGAAACCCTATACAGGGTTCTTTTGTTTTTTTGTTTTGTTTTTTTTTCTTTCTTTCTTTATGTGTGACAAAGATTGCCTTATTTAATCTCCTTGTTTTTTCTGATGCTGAATTCTTTCTCCTTTTTTTTTTTTTTTGTCCTTTCTTTTTTGCTGTTGTTTTTTGTCTTGCTTTGTTTTCAGCTCATTATTGCTTTTGTTTTTGACTTCGCTTTTGATTTTGTTTTCTACCCAATTGGGGATGCCTGACAGTCACATAGCCTCCCTTCTGCTATTGGAAAACCCTGTTTTTGTTTTTGTTTTTGATTTTGGCTTTGTTTTCCACCCGACTGGTGTTGTTTGGCTGTCACATAGAAGAGTGAAAAGGGAAGACCACATCCTGATCACATCTTCCTGGAGGCAATCAGAAAACATAAAAAATTACCAAAACACATAATTAATTATCAGGGCCACAGATACACATTAAACATGTCCAAGAAGCAAAAGCAAATGACCATATCAACACATGTCCAGAAAAAAGATAAAATATCTGAGACAAATGAACCAGAAGTAGACCTTCTCTCCATGCTGGAAGGAGGGCAGGCCCTGGAAATACCTGAGAAAGAATTCAGAAAAATTATTATAAAGAGTTTCAAAACACATTACAATGGAGTTGAGAAAAATAAGGAAGAAGTCAG
>NW_006408618.1:7916430-7917501 GCF_000296735.1 Chrysochloris asiatica
TCAATGGGCCATAACGCAACCTCACAGAAAATTAACACTTCACAGCATATCAAGAGAATGAGAATCCAAGATGAATATGAACACATTTAAAGTATGAGGAAAAACACAAGAAAGAGCACACAAATCATGAATACAACAGAGAAAGACAAACAGAACAAAGAAGCAGCAACACCACACACATACAAAAGTATATATACATAATGACAACAATAATCAACACCTATCGATAATTACACTGAACGTAAATGGATTGAATGCACCTGTCAAGAGATGGAGGGTGGCAGAATGGATAAGAAAACAAGTTCCTTCAATATGCTGTCTGCAAGAGACACATCTCACACACAGAGACAGAAACAGATTAAAAGTGAAAGGATGGAAAAAAAATATACCAAGCTAATTGCAATAAAAAGCGAAAAGGAATGGCAGTGCTAATCTCGGATAAAATAAATTTTAAGGCAAAAGCCAGCATAATAGATAAAGATGGACATTATCTCAGTATTAAAGGGACAATTGAACAAAATGAAATAACTATATTAAATATCTATGCCCCCAATGAAAGAGCGCCAAAATATCTAAAACAAACTCTAATAGATTTGAAGAAAGGAATGGATGAATCCACAATAATAGTGGGTGACTTTAATACACCACTTTCAAAAATGGATAGAACAACCAAAAAGAAATTGGACAAAGACACAGAAGAACTAAACAACACAATCAAACAACTGGACTTCATAGATGTGTACAGAGCATTCAATCCAAAAACTACACAATACACATTCTTTTCAAGTGCACATGGAACATTCTCCAGAATAGACCATGTTTTAGGCCACAAAACAAGTCTTCATAAATTTACAAATATCAAAATACAAAGCATCTTCTCAAGACCACAATGCTATCAAATTAGAAATCAACAATAAAAAAAAAACACAAGGAAATCAAGACAAATATGTGGAAACTGAACAACACCCTGCTGAAAAGCGACTGGGTAGTAGAAGAAATCAAACGTGAATTTGCAAAATTTCTTGAAATCAATGAGAACGAAAACATAACATACCAAAAATTTTGGGACAC
>NW_006408618.1:7918530-7981145 GCF_000296735.1 Chrysochloris asiatica
ATGGGGAGGGGGGGACTACAAAGGCAAGAAGTGACTGGTTTACAAGCTTTCAAGTGGGAACCTGGTGCTAGGGAGCATGGCGGAAGGCAGAATCTCCAGTAGGTACTATTCAATCTGTCTGGGCGGAGCTGATGAAAGGAGATACAGATGGGTAACTCGTGATACTGTAGTGAATAATGCTTATCAGGATGGATTATGAGGGTTGGAAGTGCAAAGGTGGAAGTTTTATAACAAGGAAGGGAGTGAGTAATTCTCCAGGATAGGAGCAGAGGCCTCTGGGACCATCTACGGAGAAGAGGTGAGAGCTGGACCCTACCCAGAGAAACAGAGATGCCTGAGATAGAGACAAAGATGATGATGTGGAGTGATGAAGCAACTGGGGACCTTGGACCCAGAGAGGGAAAGGGACTGTGGGCTGAAAACTGGAGGGGGGGGGCGGGTTTCTGGGATATACCCTTTGGGTGGTTGATGATGCATGGAGGGATTGGAACCATGGCAGTGAGATAATTAAAGATGGAATGAATGTAAAACTAAAGTTCTCCCATGAAAACTATCATATAATTCACAATAAAACTAAAAAAAAAAAAAAAAAAGAAATCAAGTGATGTATCGCATTAGGCAAATTTGCTGCACAAGACCTTTTTAAACTGATGAAAAGCAAAGATGTCAGCTTGAAGACTAAGATGCGCCTGACCCAAGCCACGGTATTTTCAATAACCTCATATGGATGCGAAAGCTGGACAGTGAATAAGGAAGATTGTAGAAAAACTGATGCTTTTGAGTGATGGTGTTGGAGGAGGATATTGAAAAGTGCCATGGGCTGCCAAAGGAACCGACAGATCTGTGTTGGAAGAAGTGCAGCCACATACTTGGGACATATTGTCAGGAGGGATCAGTCACTGGAGAAGGATATGTTTGGTAAGGTGGAGGGGCAGAGAAAAAGAGCAAGAACCCCAGTGAGATGGACTGGCAAAGTGGCAGCATGAATGGGCTCAAGTGTGGCAACAATAGTGAGGTTGGCCCAGGACTGGGCAGTGTTTCATTCTGCTGTGCATAAGGTCACTATGAGTTGGTACCGAATCGATGGCACCTAATAACAACAACAACAACGAGTTGGAACAAACTCAACGACACTTAACAACAACAACATACAGGGGTGGGTGGGCGTCAAAAAGTTCATGAAAAAATCCATTATTTTTTCATTACATTAAAATCCCCAAGTTGCTAATGTAAACAAAGGTTTAGCAAGGCTAAGAAAGTTGTCCGATGTCACACAGGTAGTAAGGGGCAGAGGTGGGTGTTACCCTGAATCCAATAGCTATTGCTTCCCTTCACACCTCAGTCTGATCCTCTTACCATCATGGGCATCGAGCTGCTCGAGAAAATATACGAAGCCATTGCTGTTCTACACAGAAGGCTGCTGCATGGACATTGCCCGGGCTTACCCATCACTGGCCTCTTGGTGCCAAGTTGTGAGTGGGCAGATAAATCCATCCACAGGTAGAGATAATCTCCTTACGCAGACACACTCACAAACACACAATCACAGTGCACACACCCACACTCATACACATGCATACACTCACAAACTCACACATACTGCCATAGTTGCAGTACTTGCTTTGAGGGAGTGGAAAGGTGGTCAAATGGCTGGAGGGCCATCGATTGCTCCCCCTTTCCTGTCTTAATCTCCTGGAAGCATGTGTCTATTCTGGAATTAACCATGCAGAACAGAGGCAGCTGAGAGCAGGAATCCAGGCAGGCCACTGGACCTGTGGCCACCCACACAAATCACTCTGGAAAGGTCCACCTTTGTGCAGATTTTATGCAGCAGGACACAGACTTTGGAGCTAGCTAGGTCTTCACTTTGAGTCCAAGATCTGGATTCAAGCACTCTTGCCAACTGTGTGAAACTAACCAGATATTTACCCTTCACAAGCCTCAGTACCTTTTCTATGAAATGGAGAAATACTATTATCTGTTACTTACTTACAGGACAGGTGAGAGATTAAATGAAAGAATAAGTGTAGAATTTTTCAGTATAATGACTGACATACCGTTGTCACTTTCTAAATGGAAGTTTCCTTTCCATAGTTCTCTCTGGATTCTGAATCTGAAGGCTCAGTTGATTTTTACTCTGGGCTAATGCAACCAGGGTCTCAATTTTAATCCTCTTGAAAGCTTGTTAGTCTCACTTTCTCTTGTCCACAGGCACAGCCTGTGCCGTGTGTCCCTGGGTACTCATTTTTGCTCACAAAGGAACAGGATGAGCACTTGGTAATGGATCTGTGCAAATCCATCCCCAGGAAAGAAAAAAACACAAGAAAACAAAAAAACCCAACATCTATTCACTGTGGACTGAGCCCTCTTTGTACAAAGAAGAGTGCAAACCCAGGGCTTCCTCCTCTTCTACCACCATTGTCACCACCACAGATATATAAACATCCTGGTGAGAAGGAAAGAAAGTGAATGACACAAGAGAAGGCTAACGGGTAAGTGACGGAGGATGCATAGTAGAAGATACTGCTTGCTGCCTTAATTTCTGTGATTTTAGGTGAAGGGAAACTGACAATGTAAATAAACCAGGGAAGAATAACCAGAATCACCCAGGGACCGAGTTTAGTATGGAGATTTTACCCTTTCCAAAATCCTTTCATCTCTACTAATTTGTTTCAGTTCAGTACAGTACATATTTAACAAGTTCATTATTAACTCAATTATTGATTCAGTTGAAAAGTATTAACCAATGGCCATGTTTAAAACACTTTGCTACACATTGTTAGAGGACTCAGAAATGATGCGCTTTATTAAGGGAGCCATTAATGTAGTGGTCCATTCCTCAAGCACTTACTACACACCTCTGATGAGCCAGATACTCTGGAGAGAATGGGGATATATAAGTACAAGGCTGGTCCCCATCCCAAGTCATGGGCTAATAGGGTAAGAATGATGAGCAAACAAACTCATCATATCCCAGGCTAATTTTATATAGCAAGCTAATTTTAAAGTTGATGGTTTTGTATGACCCGTGAATTATTACAAATTTTGGCAGAAAAATGTTCTCCATGGTGTAGGAAAATGATGAAGGGGCACCAATCTACTTGCAGGGTTGATGAGGTGAGGACAAAATATCCATATTTCCAGGAAGAACAGAAAGTGGCATACCAGAGACTAAGAGTGAAATGGGGGTGAATGGGACTCAGAGAAAGGAGAGATATTAGACTCAAGACAAGAGTGACAGAAAAAGCTCAGGAAGGAAGAGCTATAGTAGATAAGCTTTGAAGGATGAACCCAGTCTGGGCATATAACGATTTCAAACTTGATGCAGCAGAAACCTTTGTGAACTTGAAGGGAGGTCAAGAACATCAGAGTCCATTTCATTCAATATGTTGTTGTTGTTGTTAAGTGCCATCGAGTAAGTTCTGACCCATAGTGAACCTGTATAGAGTTTCTGAGGAGTGACTGGTGAGCTTGAAATGCCAACCTTGTGGTTCAATAGGTAGGATTCACATAAAGGAGAAAAGTAAGTTAAAGTCATATCGTGATGGTCCCTAAAAGTAAGTCTGTCACTGGATGGTCCATGGGAAGTTGTTGTTGTTATGTGCTGTGGAGTCAGTTCCGACGCATAGCGACCCTGTACAGGGTTTCCGAGGCTGTAAATCTTTACGGGATCAGAAAGCCTCATCTTTCTCCTGCAGAAGAGCTGGTAGTTTCAAACTGCTGACCTTGTGATTCACAGCCCGATTTGTAACCACTACACTATTGGTCAATGGGTAGCTCTGCATTAAAAAAAAAAAAAAATTATCAGAATTTTGCTTCTTAGAATGAAGTGGAAATGTGATAGAGGCACACAGAGGTATATAGCAGACTTCAAGTTATCCACTAAGAAATAATTAGGTTAAAAAGGAGTAAATAGGGTCTGAATTTGGTAGGTAGATGTGGCTTTGGAAGAGAAGGAGCATCCTTATGCAGACTCTCTTGACAGCTAATCTTGAGGAATTGGGAGAACTTTAAGACAGTCTCAAAGATGGACATGTGAGGAATAGGGAGTACTTTAAAATGGTCTCAAAGTTTTGAGCTAGAAGCATCAGGAGAATAATTTGGTTATTAATAGAAACCAGTAGTTTCAGAAGAAAAACATATATGTAAAGGGTGAGCTGAGGGGTAGAGGGAGTGGTTCAGAGGGTCAAGAGATCGTATTTGGGTTGAAAAGACTCAGTTATAATCTTTAGTATATAAATGAGCTGAGCAGCAGATAAGCAGGACTGGCATTTAAATAAGAGTTGTTGTTAAGTGCTGTCAAGTCAGTTCTGACTCATAGTGACCCTACATGGGTTTCCAAGCAGTGACAGGTGAGTTTGAACTGCTGACCTTGTGGTTCAAACTGACCTTGTGGTCCAGTGATTGATTTACCCTACAGTGCCACACCAGGGCTCTGGAAAGAGAGAGTAGTGAGACGGAGATTGAGAATGAAAATAGAGGCCATGAAAGTAAAGGCAGAAATAACAACAAGACCACTGATCAACCTCTTCCTACACCCACTTATTCCACTTTATAGATAAGTTCACTAAGACTCAGAGAGGCTCAACAGTCAAAATTCGTAAGAAAATAAATGTGGTAAGACAATTCACTCCTTCATTAACTAGGAGGGTAGGTAAAAAAGTATTGCTACAAAATCACAGAAAATGTTATTAAACAAAAAAATCAAAACTTGAAGCTACTGTTTCTTGACATATCATCCATCTCTCTAATACTTCTGGTGTGGAGCTGTAGGATGGACTGCTAACGCAAAGTTGGCATTCAAACCCACCAGCAGCTCCTTGGTTGCTATGAGTCTGAAGCAACTTGATGGCACTTAATGTAACAATCCTTTCCTGAAGAATTCTGCCCTCTTTGATTTACACCACGTTAAAAATGCAATTTTGACATTCTTGCGGGGACTCAAATCATGTTCCTTTTAAATATTCTTCGAATTTCAGTCTGAAGGGGCAAGATCAGGACTGTAGGGTAGATGGACTAGGGTTTCTTAATGAGATACCCTTGAAGAATGAGCAGATACATTGTAGTGATGGAAAAAAATTCCTCAGCACAACTTTCCTGTCCTTTTCCTTGCCAATGTAGTTTTCAGTTTTCTTTAAACTTCTTCCTAATAAGCACATGAACTTGTTCTGAGTCTTTTAAGGAACTCTATCAAGATTACCCCTTTGGGATCCTCCCCTCAAAAAAGTCACCATCAGCTTCGGAGCTGAACTTTCTCCTTGACATACTGGCCTGCAGATCCCCTCAGAAGCCCCTGTTTTGATTGCACCCTTCTTTAATTTGAAGGCATACTAACAAGACTAAGAAGAATATGTTACTGAGAGAATTGGTCTGTAGCCATCCACCAATCACAGAGGCATGCTTAAACATGTTTTATTTGGAATAAATCCAAACATGTACAAACTGGTACCCTAGTAGCAATACTTTTAGACATACCCACATTTATATATATAGCAGTCCTGGTGTGGCACTGTGGATAAGCACTGGATTGCTAACCTCAAGGTCAGTGGTTCAAATCCACCAGCTGCTCCTCGGAAACCCTATACAGGGTCGCTATTAGTCACAACTGACTTCACAGCACTTAACTTCTGGTGTAGCACTGCAGGATGAGCACTAGACTCTGAACCGCAGTTTCAGAGGTTCAAACCCAACAGCCAACATTACTTTATAAGAACAGACAGATTTGGCAGGGGATAGAGCTCTGGTAGCGTAGTGGTTACGAATCGGGCTGCGAACCTTAAGGTCAGCGGTTCGAAACTACCAGCCGCTCCGCGGGAGAAAGATGAGGCTTTCTACTCCCGTAAGGATTTACACCCTCGGAAACCCTGTACAGGGTTGCTATGGGTCGGAACCGACTCGACGGCACATAACAACAACAACAATTGTTACATATGTACTGTATGTGCTCAAATATATGCTTAAGTCCATTGTTGCTGCCACTTTGTCAATACACCTCACTGGAGGTGTTCTCTTTTTTGCTGACCCTCCACTTTACCAAGCTTAATGTCCTTCTCCAGGGGCTGGTCCCTCCTGATAATATGCCCAAAATAAAATAAGTAAACTTTGCCATCTTCACTTCTAAGCAGCATTCTGGCTACACTCCTTCCAGCACAGAGTTGATTATTCTTTTGACAGTACATGGTACTCCTCCAACACCGTAACTCAAATGCATCAATTCTTCTATGGTCTTCCTTATTCACTGTTCAACTTTCACAGGGATATGAGGTGATTGAACCTACCATGGCCTGGGTCAGGCATACCCTAGTTCTCAAACTGACATCTTTGCTCTTAGACACTTTAAAGAGGTCTTATGTAGCAGATGTGCCTAATGCAATATACCATCTAACTTCTTGACTGCTGCTTCCATGAATATGGACTGAGGATCCAAGCAAAATCAATTATTTGACAACTTCATTTTTTTTTTCCTTTTATCATAATGTTGTCTTTTGATTTACTTGTTAGGATATTTGCTTCATTCCATTGAAATTCATATTGAAGTCCCTAGCGACTAGGTCTAAACAGCTTGTGAGAGGCTATCTGATATCAAACTGTTAGTCTCTCCTTGTCTGGAGCAAAGAAGTCTAAAGGACAACAGAGCATGTCAGTCACAGGCTCCATTACCTGGAGACCAGAAGAGCTAGATGGTGCCCTGCTTCCACTACCAACTACTCTGATCAGGATCACAGTAGAAGGTTCTAGACAGAGAAGGAGAGAAAAAATCAAACAAAATTCAAAATCATATAAAAGACTAGACTTACTGGTGTGGTAGAGACTGGTGGAAATTCTGGGACTGTAACCCTTAGATACTCTGCAAGCTTGGAACTGTACTGAGCCCCAGAGATCAACATTCAGTCAAACAATTGACACCAGGGAGGACTGTATTCCTCAGTACAGTCAACCATAGGAGGCCAAAAGGGCAGAATTTTCCTCCAATCAAAGCTTGGAAAGTAGAAAGGGGCAGGGAAGAAGCATAAATGGAAACAAGGAACTTGCCATCTGAGAATTAACACGCTCAAGAGGGAGGCACTAGCACAATCTAGTAAACAAATACATCAGAAAATGCCTACAGACCAATGACGTATAGACAGGGAGCTACAAGGATGTGGGGGTGACTATGATTATAAGGTGTGGCTGACCCAAGTCATGGTATTTTCAAGCATCTCATATGCATGCAAAGATGGACAACACATAAGGGAGAATTGATGAATTATGGGGTTAGAGAGGAATACTGAAAATACTATGGACTGCCAGAAGAACAAATAAGTCTATCTTGGAAGAAGTACAGCCAGAATGCTCCTTAGATGCCAGGATGGCAAGAGTTGTCTCTCATACTTTGGACATGTCATCGGGAGAGCCCAGTCCCTGAAGAAGGACATCATGCCTGGTAAAGCAGAGGGTTAGCGAAAAAGAAGACCCTCCATGAGATTATACAGTGGCTGAACAAAGGGCTCGAACATAGACAGCAATGACAGTGAGGAAAGAACAAAATCAGACAGTGCATTATTCTGTTGTATTGTTATTGCTGGTAAGTGCCTTTGAGTTGGCTCCGACCCATAGCGACTCTGTGTAGGGTTTCCAAGGAGCAGCTGGTGAGCTTGAACCTCTGACCTTGTGGTTCAAACTGACTTTGCAGTACAGCACTTTAACCAATAGCACAAAATGAGTTGTAACTGACTTGATGGTACTTAACAACAACAACAACAATATGAATATATTTTAGAAATGACTTCACACAGGGTCTAGGGAAGCAATAAAACCCCTATAAAAGGGACAGTGGACTTCATGAACATTGAGAAATAAGGTCAAAGAGCAGAGTTTTGAGGAAGGATGGAATGTAACAGGAGAAGCTGAAAAGGCTGTGGAGAAGATGAGTTCAAAAGCTTAAGGTAGGCTACTTGTAGAATAAGAATGATACGGAGGAGCGGCCTTGCTGGTAATGATCTAAAATAAAGAATTTAAAGATACTGATAAATCTCTTAGGGGGCCGATTAACACATATGCCTCTCCATTCCTTCAACCAGCAAACTATTATTAAAGGTTCATTACAGGGTTTCTGGAACAGGTTCAAGCCCGTTAGACCCCCCTGTTGATAATCTGCCTTTCCACCCCAGGTTTACTGAATCAAAATCTACAGCTTAACAATATCTCCAGGTGATTCTTATATATACATAAACGTTACCTAAAGATTGTTAAGAATCACCTAGAAATCCTTTTTAAAAGGATTCCGATTCAGTATATTTGGGGTAGAATTACAAATTCTCAGCAGAGGTTCGAACTAGAATGAACCGGTTTGAAGGGCTGGTTTAATATGTGTCAGATATCACAATAGGTGCAAGGGAAATAAAGTCAAGTAAGACATGGCTTTTTTCCTCAAGGACATATCGCCTTAGGAAGGAGACATAAATAAGTCATCATACTAGGTAAAATGTACTCAATGGAGGCTTATTGGGGATCTATTTGACACTGGGCCAAAAAAAGTTTGCCAAGGAGGTGTAATTAAAACCAATTTAGGAGGATAAATGGGAGTATGAATGAATTTGACAGGGGAGTGGGGAGGTGCAATCCACAGAGAGATGAAACTATGTCTTTAATACTGGAGATTTGGAATGGCCCAGGGGTTCCAACCTTCTGAAGCCCAGCAGTAAGGGGACAAGCACTGGAGGTGAAGTCAGTCAATAGTAGGGCAGAGCAGAGTTCACACGCTAAAGGCTTTGTCTGCTACAAGAGGAATCAGAATGGCATCTTAAAGATAGTGAGGAACTGCTGATGATTTTTAAGCAGTGACGGCAGGAAGAGTGGTCAGTGGCTAAGGAAAGAATCCCCATGTGAGTGCATAGGGCTGGAATGGAGGGAACAGTTAGATGAGATGAGACAGAAGAAGAGGAGAATTGGCAGGACTTAGGAGTTGTAGTGTAGTGCTGTGGGTTAATGCGCTAGACTGCAAGGTCAGTTTGAACTGCAAGGTCTGTGGTTCAAGCTCACCAGCTGCTCCTCAGAAACCCCATACAGAGTCGCTATGGGTCAGAACTGACTCGACGGCACTTAACAATACCATCACCCACAAGTGATTAATTGAAGAGCCCTGGTGGCACAGTGGTTAAGCACTTGGCTGTTATCAGAAAGGTTGGTGGTTGGGATAAATCATCAGTTGTTCCATGGGAGAAACATGGCAGGCTGCTTCTGTAAAGATTTAGTCTGGAAACCCTATGGGTCAATTCTACTGTGCATCAGGGTCACTATGAGGCAGAACTGATTGGCCGGCAATGGATTAGTGATTAATTGAAGTCCTTGAGTTCAATTGTAAGTGGTCTGCACTCAGCTGCTAACCAGAAGATTAGCATTTTAAACTCTTCAGTAGCATGGTAGAAGAAAAGACCATGGTGGTTTGCTTTCTGTGAATGTTAAAGCCAAGAAAACCCTATGGAATGCAGTCATACTCTGTAACACACGGGGTCACCATGAGTCAAAATCAACTGAACGTCAAAGGGTAATTGGAGTCCCTGTGCGCTGCAAAAGGTTAACATGCTCACCTGCTAACTGAAAGAAAGGGTGCTTTGAATCCATCCAGAGAAACCTGGGGTACTGGTGTGGTGCTGTAGGATAAACACTGGACTGCTAACCTCAAGCTTTCCAGTTCAAACCCACTAGCCACTCTTGGAAACCCTATGCAAGACTGCTATGAACCTAAAATGAGGAGGCGATAAGGCACGAAGTGATTGATTAACACGTTTTCAAGAGAGAGTTTAGTGTAATAGTGTGAGGGGGAAGGTAGAGTCCCCACTGAATAGTTTTCATCTTGTCTAGATGGGTCTGGTAAAGAGAAATGGGGATAAGATTCTTATGATTCAATAGTGATTAATTGTTCTCATGACTAATTGCTACTGTCACAACTGTAAAGGTAGAAGTTTTGTAACATAAAGGGAGGAATAATTAATCTTATAGTCCAGGAACTAGGACCCTAGGACCATCAAGGAAGAAGAGCACGAGTGGAATGTGAGACCCTATCCAGAGAAGCAGTGACACCAGAGATGGAGACAGACATGAGGACATGGAGAGAGAGAGAGCAGCTGAGGACTTGAGATTCATGGAAAGAAGGACTGGGTGCTGGCGGCCAAGAGGCAGGCTTGTAGAATATGCCCCTTGGTTGTTTAAATGATTATATATTCCTGAGTGTTTTTGTGTGCATCTCCCAAAACACACACACACACATACACACACACAAATCACACAAAAAAAGAAACAAACAAACAAGCAAAAAACAGAGGGAATAGAAGCAAATTCTGTTAAATGATGATGCACGGAGAGGATTGTAATCATTGCAGTGAAACGGTGAGTGTAAAACTGACGTTCTCCCATGTAAATTATCCATTCACAATAAAAACTTGAAAAAAATTTGCTGTGAGTCAGAACCAACCTGACAACACTTAACAAGAACAGAGACACTTCAGAAGAAAGGTCTGACAATCTACTTCTGAGAAATCAGCCATTGAAAACCCCACAGAGCACAGTCCTAGTCTGACACACTTGGGGTATCCATGCATTAGAATCGACTTCACAGCAACTGCAGGGACAGGAAGGGATCCAGGATGGAACTCAAGTTTCTTGTTGGAGCAAACAAGTGGTGACAGTTTATTCCATTCACTGTGCAGGGAATGTTGTTGTCAGGTGCCATTGAGTCAGAACCGACTCATAACGACCCCATGCACAGCAGAACGAAACAATGTCCGATCCTGGGCCAACCTCACTACCGCTGCCACACTTGAGTCCATCAATGATGCCACCTGGCCAATCCATCTCATTAGGGGTCTTCCCTTTTTCTCTGACCCTCCACCTTACCCAGCATGACATCCTTCTCCAGTGACTGTTCCCTCTGGACAATATGTCCAAAGTATGAGAGATGAAGCTTAGCCATCTTGGCCTCCAAGGAGCGCTCTGGCTGCGCTTCTTCCAAAACAGATCTATTGGTTCTTTGGGCAGTCCATGGCACTTTCAGTATTCTCCTCCAACACCACAACTCAAAGACATCAATTCTTCTATGGTCTTCCTTATTCACTATCCAGCTTTCATAACCATACGAGGTTATTGAAAATACCATGGCTTGGGTCAGGCGCACCTTAGTCCTCAAGCTGACATCTTTGCTCTTCAACACTTTAAAAAAGCTCCTGTGCAGCAGATTTGCCCAATGCAATACGTCATCTGATCTCTTGACTGCTGCTTCCGCGAGTGTTGATAGTTGATCCAAGAAGAATGGAGTCCTTGACAACCTCAATCTTTTCTCCATTGATAAGAATGTTGTTTATTGGTCCAGTGGTGAGGATTTTTGTTTTCTTGACATTGAGATGCAATCCATACCGAAGGCTGTGCTCTTTGATCTTCATAAAGTAAATGTTTCAAGTCCTCTTCGCTTTCAGCAAGCAGTGCAGGGAATACAAAGGAGGAAAAGCTTGAAGAACTCAAGTTTTGATATATTGAGTTTGGAGTGTTTAATCTAGGAAGGGATGTGATCGTGAGAAGCAAGGTGGGGATCTATGTCTGCCTTGTGCCAAATGACAGGGTCTTGAAAAGAAGAAAAGTTAGGAGATAGACAGCAGGGATGAATCTGCAAAAAGCTGGAAGGCTGAATATAAAGAAAAAAGTGAGCAAAGGGGCTTTTACAACTAACCTCTTCCCAAAGCTCCCAGTGGCAGTACAGGCATACCTCAGATATAATGCAGGGTTCAGTTCCAGACTGATGCAATAACGTGAGTCACATAGATTTTTTTGGTTTCCCAATGCTAATAAAATTATGTTTCCACTACACTGTAGTCTATTAAGTTTGAAACCATTTGAAACATTGTGAGAACTACCAAAAGGTGACACAGAAACACAACGTAAGCATGCTGTTGGAAAAATGATGCTGTTAGAATTATTGAACTCAGGGTTGCCACAAACCTTCAATTAGTAAAAAATGCATTATCTGCGAAGTACACCACAATAAAGCAAAGCACAATCAAACAAGGTATGCCTTATAAGCTGGAGGCAGAATCACTGCACATTTTCTACTCTAAGGGGTTGGCCAATCTGCAGAAGGATCCTGTGAGTTATGTAGGGTTTGTAATTAATTGATTCCTGTGGGAAAGAAATAGGCAGGCAGAGAACACAAGTCTGAAAGCATGGCCCAATCAACTGCATTTGTCCTGAAGAAGTAAATCAAGGCTTGTTAAGGAAGGGGAAAATAAGTCACATTGAATACATTAATGATTCAATTCAATGATTGGCACTTAGGTAGTAGAGCAGAGGTTCTCAAACTTCTCCAGCGTCAAAAATCCCCTGATGGTGGTAATGGGTGATGTGTCATTGAGTTGGTTCTGACTCATAGCTACCCTGTACAAGGTTTCCAAGACTGTAAGTCTTGATGGGAGCAGAAAGTCTCATCTTTCTCCCATGGAGCAGCAGGTAGATTCGAACTGCTGACCTTGTGGTTAGAAGCCCAACATGTAACCCACTACACTACCAGGGCACCTACTTGCTAAAACATAAATTGTTGCACCACACCCCCTCCCCCCACCACAGGGTTTCTGGCTCAGTAACTGTGTAGGCTGGGCCTAAGAATTTGGATTTCTAACAAATTCCTGGTGATGCTGATGATGCTGTTCCAGGAAGTAATCTAAGAACCACTCCTACTATTGGAAGGAGTCCTGGTGCCACAGTGGTTACGGACTCTGCTGCTATTTCAACCCAGCAGCCTCCATGGGAGAAAGAAGTGGCAGTCAGATTCCACAATGATGAAGGCCTTGGAAATCCTTGGGGGCATTTCTACTCTGTCTTCTCTGCTTGTTGGAATTGACTCTATGGCAATGGCTTTGTGTGGGGTAGGTTAGTGGGTTTACCTCCCATGGAATATCAGAAACACCTAGGGAACTTTTGAAAAGTACCAATGGTAGGTCCTGATTCTGATTCAGTAGTTCAGGTATGGGCCTTGGCCATGATGTTATTTTAAAACACCCAGAGGACATTCTACTATGCAGCGTAGCTAAAGAAGTTTCCTTTACTCTGTCCCCAGCACTGTGACAGACTCTAGGAACACAGAGTGAAAAGACCTGGTCCAAGCCCAAAGGAGTTCATGGTCTGTGGAGGAGAATTAAACCAATAATCAATTGTTCCCTGAGTCTATTCTAAATCTTGGAAATAGTTATCCAGAACATTTTTCTGGGACACCTCTGGATGCACCCCAATCTTTCAGCTTCCAGACAAGTGCATGAACTGTTTGGACTACCCAGGAGCTCCAGTGAGAAGAATTACACATAAGCAACTGCTATGTAATGTAAGGGAGAGATGGAAAAGCACAGGGAGGGACTGAGGGGAACGAGGTCCTTGAGCTTCCTGGAGGAAGCAGGCAGTCTACAAAGTTAATACTGATTGAAATGGGATTTGAAAGATGAGGCTAGAAGAGAGGAGCAGGTTGACAAATGGGAAGGAGACCAATGGTTGATGATAGGATGGGTGAAGTTTGATATTGAAAGAGGGTTTCAGTTCAAGAGAACAGGAAGAGTCTACAACTCAGTGAGAACCTGGTTTATTTGGATAATGCAAGTGGTTCAATATGGCGGATGCAACCGAGGCCCTGGGAGGAAGAGATCTGAGATGAAACAGGCACCAGGTCAGGAAATGGCAGCCACCAGGGAGCCATGGGGTGCCATTGTGGAACTCCCTACATGACCCACATCTCCCTTCCTAGCTCACAGTTGGAGCCTCCCACTAAAATAAGCACCCCTTCCTGCATTTTCATGTTATTTCTCATGTAATTTACAGAGAGGGAAGGCAATTCAGTGCCTCAGTCTTGTTAGATCTGCAGTAGATTTCAATCCCCTTTACTTATTTATGGAGCTATTTTTTCCAAGCACTCCCTTTCCCTGGTACACTTGTAAACACCATTTTTATTCCTCTTAATCCTTTTTGGCAATATTAACTCATTCTGCACTCAGTCCCCTTATCTTTCCCATAAAAACTGTTCATAGACATGGTTAAAATTCATAGATTTTTGTTGTTGTTCTCTTTCAAAACTTTTTCTGATTTGGGGTTTGGGGATGTTTCCTTATATGGGTCTTTTTTTTTTTTTTCTGAAGGCAATTTACTCATCAGTTCAAAATGTTTTCTCAATTTTGCATCTCAGTGCTCATGTGTAGTACAGAAGCCGCCTTCTGTCTCACCAGCCTAGAAAGTATTCATTCTGACCTTGAACTTGGTCACAGTGGTCAGGCAGCCTCAGGCCTCTGGACTAACAAAAGGTTTCAGAGCCCTGTGGCTGTCCCTCCCACATCTCTCACCAGCCTCAAATCCACACACACAAATGACAGCTGCTGAGGCTGCGACTGCTGGATGGTGCAGCTGTATAATGTTCCGGCTGGAGCCTAATCCATTCTGTCAAGTCGACTGGAGTGGAGACTTCAGGACGGCTAGTGATTGTAACAGCCCAGCCAGAGGCAAGAGAAAGAAAGAATCAGCTGCTGTCCTCCAAGCCTCATTGATACTGTGAATGCTAGGCGATTTCTTGGGTCTTTTAGCATTTTCCAAGATGGGGCCTTTATTCTCTCTCCACACTGCTGGTGCAGCAGCCGGGAATAAAAGACCAAGGCTCAGTAATTGTTTAGCACAGAAGACAAGGAGAATGGAGTGATAGAAAAGTGCCATTCTGCAGAGCTCGACTTTTGATTTCCTCTCTATTTAACTGACGGGGGATGGGGAAGCATCACTCAAGGGAAGGGAAGAACTTTACCTTCATCAGAACCATCCAGTGTGCTGCCATCACACTGAGACATTTTGGAAATGACGAGATGACTACAGCCTCCAATAAAAGACTGGACTTTAGGAAAGCATAAATTCTAAGACTTAGAGACTGAAGCCCTCACTACAAACCCACTACCATGTGCCCATCAAACAATGTGCCTCTTAGCTCTGGCATCTCAGAGATTTAAGAGGAGGGAGTACCCACTGACTCTGAAGATTGAGCATTCTATTTTGAGATACTTTTAAGAAAGATACAGTATCTTTCTTGAGTAAAAAACACACTTATTTTCAGTGTGTCCCTATTAGTTTTATAGCTGTCTTTCTGAGGCAAAACAAAGTAAGTCTAACTTTTTTGCTGCAGATACCTTGTCTTTCCTTCTATCTTATCTTCTCCAGGCAAAACATCCTTAAGAGCTTTACCCAGTCCCGCCAAATGACTAACAAACCTCTGATCACTCTTATCTGGACACTTGCCAGTTTGCGCAGACCTAAGCTTGACATCTATGACCGGTCTGACCAGCGGGCCATAGAGCAAGATCCATGCAAGTCTTCACCTTCACCTCCCACCAGCCCTGCCCTGGACATCCTGGTTCTACTGACTCAGTGCATGACAACCTTCCTAGATAAGAGCTCTTCCACCCATGAGTTTGGCACTTGAGGCAAATGTCAATGAAAACATCAAGTTCTCACCAATGTACCCCACTGCTCCGCATGCTGGGGGAAGAAAGGTGCCACCCAGACCTCCCCTTCAGGACAAATGCACTAACCCCCAGCTGCTGGGAGTATTGGCTGCTGATAGGCCACAGCTGAGGACTCTTCAGTCACTGTCCTTAGTAGGTCTCCTTTTGGGGGGCTGTCCACATTCAGTGAGTGGCCAATGTGAGGAATAAAGGCCCAGCCACCATCCCTCGATCTGGAACAACTCTGAAGGACCATGTCAGCTCCTGAGCTCCCCATGGGTCTGGATGAGTCTTCTGTTCTCACTGCCTCACTGGTGAGCCAACTGTGCCACTCCCACCTCCTCGCTAGTGGCGTTGTTCTTGCCTGGGGTCCACAAGAAACTTTCTCCATGCTAGCCACTGTTTCCTGGAGTTGCTGATCTACTATAAACATCCCATACACCTCTCACCCCAAGTCCTCAAGTCTAGCTTGTGAAAACAGTGAGAAGAAAATAATGTGGTACCTTTACCTTCCATAAGTTCTCATCTTTCGCTTCAAACATGGTGGCAGTTATGTGTTGTGAAGTTGGTTCTGACTCACAGTGACCCCGTATAGGGTTTCTGAGGCTGTAACTCTTTATGGGAGCAGAAAGCCTCATCTTTCAGCTGTGGAGCGGCTGGTAGTTTCAAACTGTTGACCTTGAGGTTAGTAGCCCGACTCATAACCACTACACTTCAACAGGTGATTGTTGTTGTTGTTGTTAAATGCCATGGAGTTGGTTATAACCCATAATGATGCTGCATAGGGCTTCTGAGGAGCAGCTGTTGAGCTTGAACCGCTGACCTTGCAGTTCAAAGCAACTTTGCAGTCCAGGGCATTAACCCAAAGCGCTACACCAGGACCCCACACTCCAACATTGTTGTTGTTGTTAAGGGCCGTCAAGTCAATTCCGACCCATAGCGACCCTGTATAGGGTTTCCAAGGAGTAGCTCAGCATAGGGACTTTTATATCTGTTTGACCCAGAAGAGTAGGTTCCTGGATGGTCCAGATATTTAACACACTCAGCTATTAACTAAAAGTTTGAAAGTTTAAATCTACCCAGAGATACCTTGGAAGAGAAACCTGAATATCTACTTCAGCACAATCAGCCATTAAAAACCCTATGTTGCAGTTCTGTTCTGACAAACATGGGGTTACCAAGTCAGAATCTACTCAATAGCAAACGGTTGCTTACCTGCAGGAGAAATCACCTATTCAGTGCACCAAAACCCTTTCCTCCATTTCCCTACCTAGGGGTAAAACAGGCAAAACAAAACCAAAAACCCAACGCCATCGATTTGAACCCGACTCATAGTCTATGAGAGAGAAAAGAACTACCTCACAGAGCTTCCAAGGTCTTTCCAATCTTTACAGAAGCAGACTGTCACATCTTCTCCCTGAGGGTTCTAGCTGCCTGCCTTTCATTTGGTACTTGAGCGCTTAGCCATAGTGCCACGAGGGCACCTTAGGGGTAAAACAAGGCCTAGATAATGCACGTGTTGTGATTTCTTTACCCACCCCCCATAGAACAAGGAATCAGCAAGAAGGACCCAGAGCCCATTTCTCCATTTACCTCTGCAGAATCATGTCTTCTTTCACCTCCTCCTCTTTCTCCTTGCTCCACTGTTCTGCAATCTCTTCTCCCAGCTCTGCTCTGTCCTCATCACCCTGCTGTTCCATGGATTTGTTCAGCTCCTCTCCCCACCCCATCTTCCCTTCCCTTCTTTCCTCTCTCCACAGTAAGGCAGCCTCTTGCAGTTGTGCTGCTCCCGGTACCCCTCACACTCTCTGGCACTTATAAGAGAAAGACGGCTAATCAAACAAGGACTCTGGGTTAGACCAAGTGGAAGAGAAGGTCCAAATCACAGGATTCTGCTTTCACTGTTCCTTTCGGTTGCTTGCTGCTACCTGGGAGCTTCCTAGTACAACCCAAAGCCAAGGAAGCCACTCATGGGCTGGCTCAGCTTCCTCCCATTGCCCTTTCTCAGCTGCTGAAAACTCCTCAGCTGCTACAAATACTGACTATTCCATCCTGCCTTTTGAGATGCAAAGATTTGACACCTGCTCAACACTGTTGTTGTTAAGTGCTGAGTTGGTTTGGACTCATAGTGACCTTCTAACAGCAACACACCAGGACTCCTGTTACCCATTAGCTAAGCTGATTCATTGTCCCAACTGTCATCTGGAGTGATAGTTATTTTTTTCCTGCTTAAAACAACCCAAGCTTACTTATTCCACAGTTCTGATGAATCAGAAGTCTCAACGTTGGTTAGGTCGCTGGGTTCCCTGTTCAGAGATTCACCAGGCAGAAATCAAGGTATCAGCCAGGACCGTGATTTCAACTATTTCCTACAGCTCCCAGGACCAGTAAGCCACCAGACAAATCAATTCTTTTTGTGCATCACTCTGCATATAGTCTCATGGTAAAGCATGTGAACTCAGAAACAGATTACCTGGATTCAAAACCTAACTCTGCCACTAATTAGCTGGGTGGTGGCTAATCATTTTGCCTACACTAACTAGTTGCTCTTGAGTCAGCTCTGACTATGGTATCCCGTGTGTGTCAGAATACAGCTCTGCTCCACAGGCTTCTCAATGGCTGGTTGTTTACAGAAGTCCATTGGTAAGCCTTTCACCTCTCAATAGATTGGAATCACCAGGGTTTTGGTTAGCAGCCAAGCCAAGATGTTTGTACCGCCCCAGGGACTTTCTCATATGCAAAACAATGGTAATAATGATATTCACCTCATAATATAGTAATAAGAATCACCTAGGAATGTTAAGGAGCTCTGGTAGCGTAGTGGTTACGAATCGGGCTGCGAACCTTAAGGTCAGCGGTTCGAAACTACCAGTCGCTCCGCGGGAGAAAGATGAGGCTTTCTACTCCCGTAAAGATTTACACCCTCGGAAACCCTGTACAGGGTCGCTATGGGTCGGACCCGACTCGATGGCACTTAACAACAACAACAACAGGAATGTTAAGAAGTCCTACTGTGGCACTGCAGGATCAGCTGTGGACTGGGAACCATGAGGCCGGCAGTTCAAATCCACCAGCTGCTCCTCAGAAACCCTATATAGGGTCGCTAAGAGTCAGAACTGACTCAACAGTATTTCACAACAAAAACAACAAGGATTGTTAAGGGGTCCTGGTATGATGTTACATGTTGTTTTGCTGGGCTGCAAGGTCGGTTTGAACCATGAGGTCAGTGGTTCAAGCTCACCAGCTGCTCCTTGGAAACCTTACACAGTGTCGCTAAGAGTCAGAGAACTGACTTGATGGCACTTAAAACAACAAAAATAATTGGTAAAAATTGAGGAAATTAGGAATTAATACATGTGAAGTTCCAGACACATGCTGAACACTGTAATAAAGTGTTTGCTGTTATTATTATCATTTTTACTTATTGTATCTGCCTTCTAAGGAGTTTTGCATACTCCTGGGCTCATCAGAATCTAAGGCACTGACTACCAATAAGGAGAGATTTTGCTGGCTCCTTGCTCTGCAGCCAAACAATGTCTGGAGACATTCTGGTTGCTACAGCTCAGGGTGGGAGCCACTGGCATCTACTGAGGAAAGGACAGGGTTGTTGCAAAGCAAACTACAAAGCATAGAACAAGGAATTATCCAGTCTAAAATGTCAATCCAACAAAGTCGTGAAACACTGATACAATGCAAGAGTCATCAATTTTTTTTTTCTGTAAAAAGGGAGAAAATAAATTTTGCTCTGTTTTGCTGGAGATAGGGTCTTTGTAATAATTACTTAACTTAGCCACTGTAGCATGAAAGGAACTATGAACAGATGGGTATGAGTGTTTACTAACTAAGCTTTAGGTATAAAAACAAGTGGCAGGCCAAACTTGGTCCAAGAGCCATAGTTTACAGATCCCTGATTTAATGCCTCCTGTGCCTTCCTAAAACGTCAACTTCATCAAGTCCTTGTCCAGCTCAAAATATACTCCGTACCTTCTTATTCCTACTAGGTAATATCCAAGCACTGCCTGTATTTCTACACTTACTGTCTGCGTCTCCAATCAGAATGCATCGCTGTCTCACAGCGCTTCTCCCTTAGTAGGCCATGGACATGCCCTCCTCCCCTTGCATTCTGCCCATAACTGCCCTAGGAAGAGGTTTCACAAGTTCCCAGAATGGACTGAAAAGATAATGGAATGTTTCCACAAACTTTTTGAAGCTCCCTCATGCATCCTCTAATTCTCAGAGTCATCCTTCCATTTCATCCTCCCCTCCCCACCTACATCCTTTCAAAGAGTGTGACTAATAGTGAGGACAGTTAGGAGAATGTTACACAATTTGAGAGGTAACATTATTCTAGAGTAAGGCGTAGCTTTTGGGGGTGGAGAGGAGAAGCTAGGTTTAAGTGACATTTCTGAGGAGAACAAATAGAATTTGATGGCCAACAGACTGCATGTGAATGTCAGAGAGGGAAATTGTGGGGGGATTCTGGAGGATGACCCCAAATTTCTCATTTAGGTGACTGGATGTATGTTGGTGTTAAATGTTGTTGAGTTGACGCCAACATTCATAGTGACCCTGTATAGGGTTACAAGGAGTAGTTGGCGGGATTGAACCACCCACCTTGTGGTTAGTAGTTCAGTGCTTATCCTGGTGCACCACACCAGGATCTGGAAATTACATTAGGGCTTGAGATACATATTTGGAAAACACAAGCATATAGAATTATAGTTGAGATTTTGGAAGAAACAGGGACCACCAAAGGAAAATGCTGTATGCTGTCAAGTCAATTCTGACACACGGTGACCCCTTTAGGACAGAGAAGATTTGACAAATAGGGCTCCCTTAACTTTAAACTAGAGTCCTGGTGTGGCACAGTAGGATAAGCACTCGACTGAAAGGTCGGTTTGAGCCACAAGTTCAGTTTTTCACACTTACCAGCCACTCTCTGGAAATCCTACACAAGATCGCTGCAGGTTGGAACTGACTCAATGGCACTTAACAACAATAAACCTTAAACCTTCCATGGAGCCCTGGACTACTAACTGGAAGGCTTGCAGTTGAAACTCACCAGTCACTTCTCAGAAATCCTATATAGGGTTGGTTTGAGTTGGAACTAACTGGATGACACTTAAAACAAGAAGCCATAAACCTTAACTGCTGCCGCCGTCATTTTTGACTCAGGGCAATCTAGGCTGTAATTTTTAGGGGATCAGATCATCAGGTATTTTCTTGGTTCAAACTACCAATCTTTTTGTTAGCATCCAAGCTCTTAACCATTGCTCTAGGAGCGCTATTAGGGAAAATGCAGAGATCAGCAGTAAAAGAGGACCAAAAACCTAGTGGAAACCTCCAGGAAGAGAGGAATTGCAGAGGCTACGACTAAGAAAACCCTTTCTTTCAGTTCTCTAAATGGTTGGATTTTGTCCCGGACAGTTTAAATGTGGGTACAGCCGAAGGCCAAGGTCTCCCTTCATGTTATTTGTAAATGTATAGTTATAAGAGGGGAAAAAAATGAACTTTATCCATATGTAAAGCAGCAAAGCAATTTTCAAATGAATTTCTAACTTTTGGCTCTGGATCTAAACCTATATTTTATCCAAACTGAAATGCTTCTGTGAGAGTCTCCTCTGATATTAATTCTATCCTTGGATATGAAGCTCTGAGCCAGCTTTTATTCCTTGAAGGAAAAGAAGGAACCTAATCCATTTGCTTCTCTCCTCTCTTCATAGGTATTTTGGTTTAAAGCTGTTGGCAATTTTTCAGAGTTTTCTTGTTGTTGCTGTTAGTTGCCACCAAACTAGCCCTGCACTCACTATGACTCCATGAGTCAGAACAAAACACGGCCCAATCCTGCACCATCCCCATGAATGGCTGGAGATCAGACCATTGTGATCCACAAGGTTTCCATTGGCTGATTTTCAGAAGCAGATCCCCAGGTCTTTCTTCCTAGTTTGTTGTAGTCTGGAAACTTCACTGACATGTACTGAACATCAATATGTAAACCTCCACTAAGGAACATTGACCAGGATTTGAAGTCAGGTCTTACATGTGGAAAGTGAGAATTTTACCAATGAATAACCACTGCCCCTAGGAGCTCCGGTAGCGTACTGGTTATGAATTGGGCTGCTAACCTCAAGGTCAGCAGTTCGAAACTACCAGCCGTTCTGTGGGAGAAAGATGAGGCGTTCTGCTCCTGTAAAGATTTACAGCCTCAGAAACCCTGTACAGGGTCGCTATGAGTCAGAACTGACTCCAAGGCACACCACTACCATCTACATCAGTTATCGTATAGTTGATTCCACTCATGGTGATCCTACATGTATCAGAGTAGAACTGAGCTCCCTAAGGTTTTTGGTGAATGGTTTTTTTGAAAGTAGATCATCAAAACTTTCTTCCAAGGCACCACTGGCTAGATTTGAACTTCCAACCTTTGGTCAACAGTCCATTGCATTAACTCAGAGGCTAGTATATATGCATATGTTTGACACCTAATAGCAGCATGGCTATGAGTCGAGGGGCAATTGGAATAACTCACTATAAAAGGAAATCAACATCATTATTAAGATCCACAGCCCAGATGCAACTAAATCTATGTATAAATAAATACATTCTTATGTCTTTTCAGATGTGACTAAGCTGATTGATTTCATTAGAGCATTAGTTGTGATAGTCTTTTGTTAAAATTGCAAGGGTTTGAACAGTGGTGTTAACATCAAACCTAAATTAATGAGTTGTCTAGAACCTAGAATAATCTGGGTTGACACTATGCCAACAAGCCACTGATAGACTAAATTTCAGGAATGAGAGGGACATTTCTGCAATTGGGACTTTGTTCCAATTCTCCATGGAATCAGATTTGGGGATGTGCAGTCTGTTTGTCACTGTTTTACTCACGGTGGGTTATAAGTATGGTTGGTGGGGGAAGAATACTAGATGGTTCATTTTGGTGTTTGGGGATTTGTGTTACCTTCTGATTGATTCCATGTTTAAGCATTCAATTTATTCTTATTGGCAACTTTTTATCCATCTGTCAAAGGCATTAGATCTAATCACTGCCAGTTTCTTTAGAGAGAAAGAACATTATAAGCAGATATTTTTTCTCTTTTTCAATGGTGGGAAAAGAGCCAATTAAGCTTCATCCTGCAGAGGTACAATGGCCTGATAGACAAAACATAAACCCAGCAACTCCATGAAACTTCTGCATTCATATTCCTAGAAATATGAAATGGGAAATGATGATGTGAGCCCCTTCGGGTCTTAGGTTCATTTCCTCTTTCAAACCAAAAGTATATGTGGCCCCTTCCCTCCTGTTTATTTCGTTCTTCCTTCCTCCAGAGCACAAGGGGAGGAGGAAGAGAAAAGAAAAGAAGGGGTTAGCAAGGACCATGAATTTTGCCAGTAATGGACGAATAATGGCTCGTTCCGGGAAGACAGAGAAAATGGGCTAAATTAGAAAACATTTCACAATGCTGGGCTTCAGTATCAAGTTGAGCCAAACTCAGTCCAGCACAGCAATTTCCCACCTCCCAACAGTTTCTGCTTATGCTCAAAGCTCCAATTATATCAGCCTGAATGCTCCTCCTGAAGAGATGACTTTCCTTGTCCGCCTTCCCCTACTACTATCCAAGCTCTCTCCAGCTCCAAAGGGGAGTTGGGACTGTCAGTGGATTTCAGATGCATTCCCTCCTTCAGCTTTCTGCAGTTACCTCTCTCTCTTCCCCAGTTTCCTTTCTTAAGAATGCTAATGTTCCCACTTTCTTTGGCCTGGAATTGTGACAGACTCAGTAAAAAGGGGCTGAGGATAGGAGGGGATGTGAGAGGAGAGCTGATGTAAACTGAGGAGAGGCTTTTGATCTGGCTGCCCCTCAGCTGATGCTCACAGCCACAGAAGCACCAAGAGCACAGCCAGAGGGGGAGGGTGGATGGATATGAGGCTGATTTCTCTTTTTCCTTTTTTGCCTCTTAAAAAAAAAAAAAAACAAAAACCGTAAGGAAGAGAAATGCTGTCCTTGTAAATTTGGCAGGGACTTTCAGCTTTTATTCTCTTTGTCAGAGTGGCAAATTCCATCTCCGAATTTGAAAGAAGAGAGAAGAAGAGCAATGGCCTGGAATCCTGGAAACCACCAAGTACTAGAGAAAGAGGAAGAGGAAGAAAAGGCAGAGAAAGCCAATGGAACGCAGAAATGAGTGTGACAAACAGGGGCAAGAAAGGAGGAGGACGGACAAAGAAAGAAGAGGCTGGAATGTTATATCCATCCAAATGAAAAGGAAGGGGACTCATAGTGGGTAAAGAACAGAAGACAAATGAAAACATATGGCTGTTAAGGAACTATAAAAATTGCAGATAGAAAAGACCATTCAGCCAATCCCCTGGAGTCAGTGTAATTGCCCCCTCAGGTACTTTCCACAGGGCTTTATCCAATCCAACTTTACATAAATCAGACCATGTACAGCTTGCCACGCTCACCCTCCACCTCTGTCTAATAAATACCAATACCCCATTTTCAGCCTAAATTTTTCTTTCTCCTTCTTATCCCATTTCCTGGTTAGAGCCCCTAAATAACTTCTGTGCCCTGCCCTTGTGACATTAATACCATTTAGATATTAATAGATGACAGCAGCAGCCCATTTAAGTATCCTGAACCGAAATTATTCATCATATGTTTTGCTCTTTTCATCTTCCCCTGTAAGCCAATCCCTCCTCCCCCACATAATCATTAGTCTTGGTGCTCTTCTGCAAAGCCCCTCATGTTTCAGAACTTCAGGCACTAGAACACCTTCAACAATTTGACCAAGATAATTGGAAATCAGTAACAGGTAGTTAGCCAAATCTGGGGTGAGAAAGAAGTATCTGAGCACAATGGAGAAATAATGCAGGACTGACAGCAGGAAACGGCATCATTGGTCAGTGGGTCAGTGACAGAAGTCTTGCCTTTGTTGCGGAAGACCCAAGTTGGATTCCTGACTAGCATACTACCTGCCTGTCAGTGGAGGCTTGTATATTGCTGTGATGCTGAATAGGTTTCAGCAGAATTTCCAGACTTCCAGGAAGAAAGACCTGGGGATCTACTCATGAAAACCAGCCAATGGAAAACCTTACCCATCACATTGATGTAATCTCCTTGTATATGGAATCGCCATGAATCAGTGGCTAACTTGGTGGCAGCTAACAACAGCAAGGACTCAGGAGGCTCAATTCCTAGACTGATTTGTTCTATTAATTCTCTCATGATCTGGCTGGATGGTGAGTTTGTCTAGATTCTTGATGAAGCCTGTTTTAGCCCTGATAGTCTAAAAGCTAATCTGAGATGCAACTCTACAACAGAGCAACACTGTAGAAGCATATAGACGTTAGTGTCTGGCAGTCTTGGGTTCAGATCTTGGCTCTGCCACTTACAATCCATTTGGTCATTTGAATTACTTGAGCTCCAGTATCCTCAAAGGTAAAAACTGAGGATGTGGTATGAAGTAATACAGAGGTTTCCAAAATTTCTTGGCTCATGACACCAAGAGTGTTTCACTAATGTTCATACCTCTTCTAGGTCAAAAGAAATATCTTTTTAGTTCCACTTACTAAGCTGTCGTTGTAAAGTGTTGTTGATTCAGTTCCAACCCATAGCAACCCTGTCTAAGGTTTCCAAGGAGTGACTGGTGGGTTTGAACCACCGACCTTGTGGTTCAAACTGATCTTGCAGTCCAGTACCTTATCCTGCAGTGGCACACCAGAACTCCACTTACTAAGTTGTTAAGTCTAAACAACTAAGCAAGTATTTACATTCTGCCAACTTAGCAGTCATTTGGAAAAACAAAACAAAACAAAAACATACATCGAAAACAGTAGCATTGTCTGACAGATATCACTGTGCTTCCTTGGTGATTTAAAATATTCCACAGAGCCTCTGTACATTTGCTGTAGGGCTTTAAGTCTCTCGGTGCATAGTTTGGGAGACATGGAAATAAAAGAATAAGTAAAATTTCCAAGATACACAATGCAGACACCCAGCAAATGTCAGGTATTTCTGCTACCCATTGGAACACTCCTCAGCATCAGAACTGGAGCTAAAGAAGTGAATTGAAGTTTATCCTTCCAAATTCATTTACTTCTCCATAGTGTTAAACACAGGTCTGGAGGCGATGGAAGTAAATTGAAAAAATGACCTTCTGGGTTGTAAATTGAACAAAATGATCCTGCCTTTCAGAACAAAAACATATGCCTTGAATATTATGAATGAGAGTTTCTAAGCACTTAGAGAGCGCAAATTCTGTTTCCAGACTCATTAAGGACCCCCTTTGACCTCTGTGGCTGCTGAAGTGGGGAGACGAGATAAGGACTGGGTAAGAGTCTTCTCTGTTGCTTAATTTTAAATAGTGAAAGACACTCTGTCTCCCTTCCTCTGTTTCCAATGAAAATTAGGATCTTTTCTAAGATGATTTTTGTTGTAATCTCTATCACCAGTTACTTTTGGTGGTGGTGCAAGAATAAAGAGAGACTCCAAAGGGCATAAAAAAATCCTGTTATCCTTTCCTTTCATAAAGTGACAGTGTAACTGCCTATCACTTATCATTATAAACATTCACTGATTCTGTCATTGGTTTTACATCTATTTCAGGCTCCAAACCAATTCATTCTAGTTCAACCTTCTGCTGAGAATTTGGATTTCCACCTCAGATATATGGAATCAGTATCTGCGGATCTTGTTAAAATGTACATTTTATTCCATAGGTCTGGGATAGAGCCATTGGAACAAATCCTGTTGAAAGCTCTAGATTTTTTTTTTTCTTCTTTTGACCATTGAAACCCCCTGTCATCTAATCAATACCAATTCACAGCAGTGTTACAGGACAGAGTAATACTGCCCCATCGGGCTTCCAAGGCTGTGGTTTCTATGGAAGCAGACTTGAACTATCCACTGCTGCAGAAAGCCTCCTTAGTGACCATCTACTATTTGACTAACTTGTTGCTCTTGGTTGTCATAAAGTTGATTCAGACTCATGGAGACATCATGCATACAGAGTGGAACTGTTCCCCAGGGTTTTCAAGGTTGTGAACATTTGGAAGTAGATCTCCAAGCCTGTCTTCCAAGATGCCTTCCTTTGACCCTAGCAGTCAAGCCAGTCTGTGCTATTCCAGGAGTTCTATATGACAAGGAGGAATAGCACTGTGAGCACAAAGTGATCAAAGACAATATCTGTGTCTATAAGGAGCTTCTAGCCCAGGGGGAATCCAGAGAAGAATACCAATGCTTATACTAAGGTGAACTTTCACTTGGCAATAAATAGGTGCTATAGAAGTACGGGGAAGACTCTTAAATGCACTACAGCAGGGAGGAGGAACAGAACAGAAGCAAGAGTGTTTTGTGAAAGCTTTCAGTATAGGAGTGAGAGGTAAAGAAATGGAAGTGGAATAACATTTATCCTTAAAAAACAAAAAACAACTAGTGCTCTTCCAGGAAGTCATTCCTCCTAGAAAACCATCCACTATCAAGTCTCACTGTATTTCCTGCACACATCAACCATACACAACTGATGACCGGACCTCTATAACCAGGGGGACTTCTATTAGCTGCTGTCTTGCCAGGGTGGCAGTCTTCGTGTCTCTTGCACCAGTACTCTTGTTATTTCTTAGTGGACTGATTCAGGATGATCCTATTTTTCTCTACTTTCCCTACTGAAATTACTGTTCAAGATGCTTTATTCTCATTCATTCATTAGACATTAAAGGTCACCCTCCAACTTCCCTACATTCAGCTCTTTCTATACACCCTGCACACTGTACATCCATCCATGACAAATGTGAATTTTCATCATAGTTCAGAGAGAGCTTACTCAAATCCTGACTTAGGTTTGATGTCCATTAGATCCTCACCTGGGTGCTTGTGTGTGTGTGTGTGTGTGTGTGTGTGTGTAAATGTGTGTCTGAAGGCAGTGGATAACTCAGGCTCCATTCATTCTGACACTGAGAAGATTCATGGAAGCTAACATCCCCAGTATAAAGTAGGAGATTGAAAAGAAGCAGTAGATACATTTCCTTTTCCCCTTGCTCACCCTTTATCCCCATGGAATGCTGACAGGACCAGAGCTCTATAAGGCCTGTCTAGTATACATCCTGTGTCCCCAAACTGGCTTCTTGTAAAGCAATGACCAGTTTATAAATTAACCACCACCATGCATTCGCCTTTTCTCTTTCTGTGTCTTCTTGTGCTGGGACTGTACCTCTCTATGGCATTATCAATCACTTCACATGCATGTGAAAGCTGGACAATGAATAAGGAAGACCTAAGAAGAATTGATGCCTTTGAATTATTTGTTGGCAAAGAATATTGAATATACCATGGAGTGCTAGAAGATTGAACAAATTTGTCTTGGAAGAAGTACTACCAGAATGCTGTTTTGAAACAAGGATGGTGATACCTTGTCTCATGTACCTTGTACACATTATCAGGAGGGATCATTTCCTAGAGAAGGACATCATGTTTGGTGAAGTAGAAAGTCAGTGAAACAGATTAACACAGCACGTATAATAGTGGGCTGAAACATAGCACTGAACATGATGATGTTGCAGGCCAAGCACTGTTTTGTCTATTGTATGCAGGATTTCTGTGAGTTGGAGACCGCTTGATGACAACAAAAACAGCATAAAGCCATATCATATAAGCTGTGCCTCATGATCTGTTTCTAGGTACTCAGCCTAAGACAGTGTCAAAAGATGATGGACAATAAAAGCACTTATTTCATAAGGTTGTTGTAAAGATTAAATGACTAATATTAAGTGCCTTGAACAATGCCTTGTTGTTGTTGTTAAGTGCTGTTGAGTCGGTTCCGATCCACAGCGACCCTGTATAGGGTTTCCAAGAAGTTGCTGGTGATCTTGAACCACCGACCTTGCAGTTCAAATGGCTTTGCAGTCTGGCATATTAACCCATAACACCACACCAGGACTCCTGAACAATGCCTAAAATACAATAATTCTTACAAGATTGTTGGCTATTATTACTCATGTCTGTTCTCCAGACGCCTAGTGCAGTCCCTCAGACACGGAAGGTAAATCAGTAAAGGTTTTTCAAGTGAATGAATGATGAATGTACCCCACTTTAGTGGCATCTGGAAGACAAATGAGTTAATTCCGAAGGAACACCATACCAAATATTAAATATAAAAAGACCGATTTCTGTTTTATGGCTAGAGAAAGCTAAGCACCAAAAAAAGCACTGAGAAAACATAAGGAAATTTGCATAGAACTTGTATATATAACCTCATGTGCAACCATCACTTGTGTATTCAAAGAACATTTATTCAGGACTTGACAGTCCCTGGGTGTTTCAAATGGTTAAGCACTGGACTACTAACTGAAAGTCTAATGGTTCAAAACCACTCAAAAGTGCCTCAAAATCAAGGCCTGGCAATATGATTTATATGTCTTGAAAATCCTGCTGAGCATAATTCTTCTCTGCACACTTGAAGTTGCCATGAATCAGAATCAGCTCTACAGCAATTACCAACAACATTGAATGCAATAGGAAATATCACAGGGTAACAAAGATGAATAAGACATAGTGTGGAATTTGAAGATCATGCAGGCTGGAGTAGCAGGAACAGATAGGTGAACAGATGCTTATGACCAGCAGATAATTATAATTATTTTGTGATAACAATGGCAGATAAATGCATGGGAGTTACAGGATCACAGAGGAAGGCTAATTCTAAAGACTGGATAGCATCAAGTGGGTGTCTGGGAAGGGGCAACCTGGAAGCATACTGAAATAGTAAGTGGGAAATAGTCTGAAAACATTAAAGTGGGTTAGGAAGAGAAGCAGTAAAAGGCATTCCAAGCCTAGTCCAGCCCCAAGTAAATTCAAAAGACAAAGCGTGGCACATGCACTGACTCTGCATCAGAGTCAGTGTCATTGGAACAGGAAGTTCTAGGCAAGAAGTAAACGGAGCTGGTGGAGCTGAAGGGGTTGGCAGAAACCATGTCAGGAGTAGCCTGTAGAGCACCATATAAGGTGCCTTGAATTGAATCTGACTCATGGCGACCCCAGGTTTGTCAGAGTAGAACTGTGCTCCATGAGGTTTTCAACGGCTGATTTTTTCATAAGAAGATTGTCAGGCCTTTCTTCTGAGGCTCCGCTGGGTAGACTCAACCTTTCAGTTAGCAGCTGGGTACATTAGCCCTTTGTGCCATCTTGGATTTGGACCATCTTAAATCAAACCTGTTGTTGTTGAGTCAATTCCAACTCATAGTGACCCCATGGAACTGAGAAGAACTGTCTCATAGGGTTTCCAAAGCTGTAAATCTTTACATGCAGATCGGCTCGTGGGATCAACCATCGACCTTTCAGTTAGCAGCCAAGCGCTTACCTGTTGAGCCACCATGGCTGCTTTGGCCACCTTTGTTGTTGTTAAGTGCCATCGAGTCAGTTCCAACTCATAGCAACCGTGTATAAGGCTTGCTAAGGAGCAGAAGGCCAGTGCTTATTCTACAGTGCTACACTAGGACTCCTTTGACCATGTTAGAGAGTTTTAAATTTATTCTGTAGGGTAATAGGAATCCCTGGTGAGTTTTAAGCAAGGACAGATCTTTTAGATAGATCCCTTTGGTGGCTGAGGAAGGCTTTGAGGGTTAGACAGGAGCCAGAGAGCCAAGTGAGAAACATTTTATGTTAAGTAGTACAGGTGAAGATAAAGTGGCCAGTCCTAGACTAGTGGTGGTGTTGATGAGGCAATGTGCAAGTGTGAGGGCCCGATGTGGTAAAAACTCAATGGTGAAGACAAGATGCAGCATGCTGGAGTCCACTCAGACTATGACTCAATCCTGGATCTTTGGAAGACCCTGTAGAAATAGCCCTGTCTTATGAATTCCAAGAGGGAGCACCACCAACTGGCTTTCCAAAGATACAGCAAGCCTGATTGAAATCCTCAGGCTTGAGTCCTGAAATCTCAAGACAGGATCATGCAGAAATCTAAACATCTGGGATGAAGTAAATGGTTTCGTTAAACATTATTTTACCCATAATAGACACTGAGCAAATGAGATTAAAAAGCAGGAAGTCAGAAATTAAGAGGTTCCCCAGATAAATGACAAGTAAGAGGTAAAGCCAAACTAAAAACCCAGGCTTATTTGATTCAACTTCAGGACCTTCTTTTTTTTTCTCTCTCTCTGCAATGTACACACACAGACAGATTTTAAACATCATAGCCAATTCCTCAGAGTAATTACCAAGTATATTCTCAGTATTAGATCCTCAGAACCGGTTTCTTTCCCTTCCCAACTCTCATATCATTACCAACTGGAGCCTTAACCATGTTCTCTATGACAGATCTCTCAGAAGCTTAGTTGCTAAATTGATTGAAAACTGAAAAAATGGGCAGAGGTTTTGTAATAGTATCACCAGTCCCTTGCCTGGGCTTCAGTTCAGAGGAATCTCCATTCAGGACCAGAGAAGAGAACAGCTGATTTAATGCACTTGTAGGCTCCTCCTTCTCTCCCTCCACAATCCCAGGTGTGCAAGAGCACAGCAGGGGTTGCTGGGAAATGGAGTCTTTGATGCTGTGTTCTCCCTGCTGTGAAGACTAATAAAACTTCAAAGAGGGCATCCTGCCAAGCTAGGGGCCTCCATGAAAATTTGACTCCAATGTAATTAGGCAAGAGACTTGAGTTTAGACTAATGTGTCTAACACAGGCCCTCTGCTGCCCAGTGAAAAGTACAGAGACAAAGCTTTTGAAGAGCAGGAATGTGTCTTGAGGACAGCTGTGTGATGCCGGTGGAGAGAAGAAGCAAAGTTAAAAGAAGAAAAAAAAAAAAAAAGAGTCTTAGCCAGGGACTACTGGCTAGCGGTCAAAGTTGACAGGTTTATTTTTTTGTTTTTTTGTTAGACTTTAAAGAAGAGAAATTTATTTTCTCACAGTTCTGGAGATCCAAAGTCTTGGTGTGGCACTACAGGATAATGCATTGCACCACAAGGATGGTTTGAACCACAAGGTTGACAGCTCAAAACCACCAGCTGCTTCTCGGAAACCCTAGACAGGGTCTCTATGAGTCAGAACTGACTCAAAAGCACTTAACAACAACAAAAGTCCAAATCAGGGATTCGGCTGTGAAGACCTCTCGCCTAGGTTTTGATGACTGCTGTCAATCCTTGTCATTTTGCCACTGCCTTCGTCACTGTCTCTCTTCCTCCACATGGCACTTCCTTTATTGTTTTTAAAGGTTTTTATTGTGGATTGAATGAAAGTTTACAGCACAGATAATCAGTTTCACATTCAAGAAATTATATACCTTGTTTCATTACAATGATTATAATCCCATCCATGTACCATCAGTTAACAGTATTTCTCTCTATCCACTTAAGCTTGAAAAAAATAACCCACTCAGGCATATATAATAATTTACATCTCCAAAGGGCCCACTCTGCAAGTCTGCCTCCTGGCCACCAGCTCTTAGTCCCTCTCTTCCCATGAATCTAGAGTTCTCAGCCACTCCCCCTCTCCATGCCCCCATCTCTGCCTCCATCTCTGATGTTGCTGCTTCTCTGGATAAGGTCCTGCATTCCGCTTTTGCTCTTCTCCCTTGTAAGTTCTTGGGTTCTCTGTTTCTGGACTGTAAGATTAACCACTCCCCTGCTTTTGTTACAAAACTTCTACCTTTACAATTGTGACAATCGCAAATAGTCATGATAACAATTATTCACTATTGAATCATATGAATCTTATCCCCATCTCTTTTCACCAGACCCATGTAGACAAGATGAAAACTATTCTTTGGGGACTCGTTCTTTCTCCCCACATTCTTAAACTAAACTCCCTCTTGAAACCTTGTAAGCCAGTCACTTCATGCCTTTATCAACCCCTCATTTTAGGTAGCCAATATTTACTAAAAAGATATTAATCAAGCACTTACAATGTTCCAGACAGTGTATTAGATATGACAATACAATGATATATAAAACACACTGCCTGTGCCCTCATAGGAAGAAATGCTCATGATCAGTCACCATGAGATATGCAAATCACAACAACAATGAGAGATCCTTTCACCCTAGTATTAATAGCAAAGTTAAAAAAAAAAAAAATTCTGGTGAGGGTGTAGAAAGACTTAGGACCTCCTACACTGTGAAATAGTGCAACCACTGTGGAAAACAATATGAAGCTTCCTAAAAAAGTGAAAACAGAAATATCATATGACCCAGAAATTGCTCTACTTGGTATATATCCTAGAAACATAAGAGCCACACTATTCATGATACCAAAAAGGTAGAGACAACCTAATGCCCATCAGTGGAAGAATGGATAGACAGACTAGTACATACACACATGGAATACTCTAAAATGTTGAAGAATAACAGTGAATCTGGGAAATACCTCATATCAAAGATGAACCCTGCTGAGTGAAATTAAGTCAATCACAAATGGTCAAATATTGTATGAGACCACTATTGTAAAAATTCAAAAATAGGTTTGCACACTAAAAGAAATGTTCTTTGATGGTTACCAGGAGTGGGAAGAAAGGGAGAGTAATTCACTGGCTTGTTGTTGTTGTTTTTTAGTGCCATTGAGTCGGTTCTGATTCATAGTGACCCTGTATAGGGTTTCCGAGGAGTAGCTGATGAGCTTGAACAACCAACCTTGAAATTCAAACTGATTTTGAAGCCCAACACACTAAGCCACAGTGCCACAGCAAGCTAGAGGGTAGATAACTTGTTAGCTTAGGTGAGGGGGAAGGAGGTTGGCAGAGGAATGATGAAAAGAGGGGAAGACATGGGAGGAGTGCAAGAGTTAAAGGGAACCGAGGTAAATGCTATTATATACACAATCCTGTAATAAAAGTGATCTATAGATAGTTACATAGGCCTAATGGGTGTGTGAGGGACAGTGGGAATATACCCACAAATATATAAAGGTTTGACAGAGGATATTTACCTTTGCTGCCAACATATACATGAATGTGACAGAGCATTATGTTGTTAAGTGCTTTCTTTGATTGGGTTCTGACTCATCGCAACTCTGTATAGGGTTCTAAGGAGCAGCTGATGAGTTTGAACCCTCACCCTGAGGTTCAAACTGACCATACGGTCCAGTGCTTATCCTGCAGCGCCACACCAGGACTCCATGATGGAGCCTAGAGGGCATAAATTATGAAAACTTCTTATACATTACCAAACACATGGAAAGAATGAGTTGTTGGGCCTGGAGGCTCAGAACCATATTCTCAGGCGATACCATGGCCAATTGGCATAACACAGTATATAAAGACTATGCTCTACATCCCACTTTGGTGAGTAGTGACTGGGATCTTGAAAGTTCATGAGACAATTTAAAGTGCAACTATTGGTCTCTCCCTGTCCACAGGAAACCAGGGTAACAAAAACTGAAGACGCTCAGAAACAATTAGTCTAATGGATTATGTGAACATCAATTTCCGCGATCCTAAGACCCGAAGTACTAGATGGTGCCTGACTACCACTGCCAAGTGCTCTGTAAAGATCACAAAAGAAAGTCCTGGATAGAGTGGGAGAAAATGTGAAACAAAACTCAAAATCATGAAACAGGCCAGGCTTACTGGTCAAATAGAGACTGGTGGGACCCCAAAACTATGGTCCTTGGTCACCCTTCAAGTCTAGAACTCAACTCACCCTGTGGCTCAATTTTCAATTAAGCAATAGATAGGTATATAAGGGGCAACAACTCTAGTGAAGTACACACACCATTGCATGATCAACCATACGAGATAAAATGAATAGCATTAACCTAAAGACAAAATTCAGAAAGACTGGAAAAGAAGAAGGAAGTGGGATAAGAGATAATATATTGAGGGGATTGCAATCATTGAAATAAAACAAATGTATGATTGACTGAAGGTAAAACCAATGATCTGTTCTATAAACCTTCTCTCAATTCCCAATAAAAGGTTAAGAAAAAAAGATGTTTCCTCCTTCCTGCCCTAATATAAAATCACTTCTGCCAGTCCATTTCTTATAATGCTTGAATGCCTATCAGAAGCAATTACTACATCTTTATTGAGCACTCACTATATGTAAGACACCATGTCTTATGATCTAGCAGGGAGTCAATATAAATTCATGCATGGAACTAACACAAGGTATTTGTGGCAATTGCCACAAGAGAGAGTCAGAAGTTTAAGGCAACCTAAAGGAGGGAAAAAGAAAGCGATGGCTTTCAAATTGGGAATCAGAGAAGACTTTATGGAAGAGCGGGTATTTGGATTGGGCTTTGAAGAATGGATAGAAATGATTGAGAGTGTGATTGGAGAAAGAGAACAGGAGGGGAAAAAAATGGCCGGAACAAAATCTGGAAGTGGGTACAATAAAAGGTAAGTCTGGTCAGGAGCCAGCAGTTCAAGATCAAAGTTGGAACTAAATGCTGGTTAGTCTTGCAGAGTGCCTTGAATGCAGAAAGAGGCCTGTCCTGAGAGACCTCTTGATGATCATACTGGTCTTCATACATGACACTGAAAGTCTTCTCCTGGGCCAGACTGCTGGAGTCATTCCAGCTACTTCAATTCTACCGTGAGCTTTTGGGCAAGTTATTCAACCCCTCTGTGCCTTGGCTTCTCATTTGCAAAATATGAAAATATGAATAACTATAAAGCATTCAAAGACTTACTGTCACATGGAAAGTACTCAATAAATATTACCTACATGATAAACACTGGACAGTGATCCACAAGGTAAGCAGTTCAAGCCCACCAGCCATTCCAAGACAGAAATATGAGGCTTTATGTTCACAAAAAGTCTAAATGCCCAGAAACCCTATATAGTGTTGCTAGGAGTCAGAATCAACTCAGTGGCACTTAACAACAATAACTACATTATTGTTTAAATGGAGTAACAACAGATATGAAGCACCTAGAAGAGTTTGTACCTCATAAAGGGAGCCCATGACACACTGGTCTACTTCTCTTTCCAGGTTATTGTTGTTAGGAGTGCATGAGTCCATTCAGACTGGTAGCGACTCCATGTAACAGACTGTAATCCTTACGGAAGCAGATCATCGGGTCTTTCTTCCCCAGAGCTACTGGGTGGGTTTGAACCACCAAACTTTAGGCTAGCAGCCAAGTGCTTGACCATTGCACCTCCAGGGCTCCAGATATAGGCCTTGGGGCGCCTCAGATATTTTCCAAATGTATTTCAATGCTGTCTGACACCTTCTCAACAGAAGCAGTTTATTCTCCACCTTTTCATCACAGGCTTCTTCTAAAGTGCTAATGCTTCTGGGAACTAAAGGGAAACAAGATTTGGACGGTGAAGACAATATGATTACCCAAACCCAATCCTTGAGAACCTGGAGTGGAAGGCAATCCTGAACTTCATCCACCTGATCATTGTACCTGTGGCCAACACATGTCTGAGCCACACCTCCCTGCACTTGAGATGAGAAAGTTTAGAGTGCAGAAAAGATCAGAAGGGAGAGGGCTCTTGTCACCCACAGACCATTTTCCCATAGAACATGCTGCCTTCCCAGTAGCATGCTTGTCAAGTTTGTGGGCTCCCAACCATGACATTTACTATGGATGTAATATTTGGATAACTTACCAAACTTATCTGTGCCGCCATTTCCTTATCTATAAAAAAGGGATGGCCTTACAGATTTGTGATAAGATTAAAACATACAGCTTTTAGAAATGTGCGTAACTTTAGTAATGTTGTCGTCGTTGGTAAGTGCCATCGAGTTGGTTCCGACCCATAGCGATGCTGTATAGGGTTTCCGAGGAGCGACTGGTGAGCTTGAACCACCGACCTGGCAGTTCAAATGGCTTTTCAGTCTGGCGCATTAACCCACAGCACCACACCAGGACTAAACATTAAATGCAATTTTAGTAATGTACTGATAGAGTGAGTAACCTGTAAATATTAGCTATTTATTATTATTACCTTGGACTTCTGGTGCTGTGGGTTAATGCACTGGACTGCAAAGTCAGTTTGAACCACAAGGTTGATGGTTCAAGCTCACCAGTTGCTCCTTGGAAACCCTATACAGGGTCGCTATAGGTTGGAACCAACTCAACGCTCAACGGCACTTAACAACAACCACCACCTTCACTTACAAAGTTCAAGCCTTTTGAGGGTTCCATATAAGGCAAGAACTCTTTATAAGGCAAGACTGTAAATGAAATAAAATTGTGTGATCTAGAGGAAAGCATGGCCTAAGAGCCAGAAACAACAACCTCAAGAGTGTAGAGGAAAATTCTGGACAGCTTTGAGTTCTTTATAGAAAGGAGGTAAATCAATGTAAAGAAAAGAAAGCAATGGTCTCAAAGAGCTAGAATGGGTTCACTAACAAGATGAAGGCCCCAATTAAACTCATGGCCATTTTTTATAGCATCTCTAAATTGTTATTTCAAAGGGTTGCAAATAAGTTATCTATTTTGACTTTAGCAAGATGTTCATTCACTGGTTTAGAAAATGCATTGAGTGGCTATTCTGTGCCAAACACTTGATAAAATCATTTATATGGATAGGATGGAAATAAGTGGGTTGAATCATTGTACATTCAAATGAATCACTGTGTGGTTGAACAAGTGTGATCAACAAGTTTCAATTAAGAGGTCAAAGCCAACTTGCAGGAAGGTTTCTGACGGGGGCAAGACTCAGCTCTATTCTATTTAACAATTTCATTAGTGACTCCGAAAGTCATGCTAATTAAAATTTCAGATACTATAAAGTGAAAAAGAAAGCTAATGCATGGGGGAAAAAAGAATAGAAAATCAAAGGATTTCAATGGGCTATAAGCTAAAATAGAACTAGGGTTTACATAATGCATGCAGTTAGGGTAAAACGATTGACTGCACTTTTTAATATATTTTCTCTTGTTGACAGCAGCCTTGTGAAAAAAAGCTGTTTAGTTGACCGCAAACTAAATATAAGCCAACACTTTTACCTTTCTTGTGAAATAACTACAGAAGCATAGCTCAGATTTTAGAAAATACAGGGGAAGAAATGGGCATGCTATATTCTATAGGTTATTTGATCTGTCCTACAATATAGTTTCAAAAGTATAATGACAAATGAGAAATTTTCATAAGAGAGCAGGATCTTTACAATTTGGGAGTTTTGTAATGTAATCTAAAAAATAATTGAATAGTGAGTGATTGTTACCATGACTAACTGCAACTGTCACAATTGTAAAGGTAGAAGTTTTATAGCAAAACCAGGAGAGCAGTTAATCTTACAGTCCAGAAACAGAGGACCCTAGGACCATCAAGGGAGAAGAGCACAAAAGGAATGCGGGACCCTATCCAGAGAAGCAGAGACACCAGAGATGGAGGCAAAGATGGGGACATAGAGAGAGGGAGCAGCTGAGGACTCTAAACTCATGGAAAGAGAGCAACTGAGTGCTGGTGGCCAGGAAGCAGGCTTGCAGAATGTGCTCTTTGGTTGATTAAATTATTATACATTCCTGAGTGTAAAAAGAAAAAAAAGGAGCTAAAATGAATATAGAGAAATACTGTTAACTGATGGTACATGGAGGGGATTATAATCATTACAATAAAACAAAGTATATGATTTGTTGAATGTAAAACCGATGATCTGCCCTGTAAACTTTCACCCAATTTACAATAAAAACTTTTTTTAAAAAAAATGAATAATTGAAATCATTAAGTATATTCAGAAGGGTTAGTAGAGAAATCACTCCATTCACAACTTATAGTAGACACTATGAACATGTAGCGTATGTATGGTGATTCCATTTAATCACAGATACCCAGCCATGCTCTGAGTCCAGATGAACACATGTTTCTAATCCCCACACAAAGGCACCCTGCATAGTGGCATCTGAGTATAAACCTGTTGCTGTGGAGTCAATTCTGACTCCCAGTGATCCTACAGGACAGACTATAACTGCCCTGTAGGATTTCCACAGCTATGATCTTTACAGAAGCAGACCACCACATATTAATCTTGTGGGTTTGAACCACCAACCTTTTGGCTACCAACTGAGCACTTAACAACTGCAACACCAGGGCTTCTGTTCTGAGTATAGAAGGAAACAATCATTCTTTATCGTTCCAAAAGACAAAGGTGACTAAACAGTTAGAAGTTGCAGGAAAATGTATTTTGGCTCAGTCTGAAATAACAACTTTCTTCGAGTCTGCATAACAACAATGGAATGAGCTGCTTTTTATAATAATGTAGCCCCAGCCACTCAGCCTATTGAAATGGTGGATTGGGGTGGGGGGCCATCTATTGGGAAGGCTGTAGGCGGGATTCCTACACTGGGTGGCAGCTTTGATGCTATGACCTCAGTGTGGGCTTCCAACTCTTGAGTGTCTAGAATTGTCAGTGATTCAACTGATAGTCTTACTCCCACTTACTGAAAATAAGGGGAGAGGTAATTTGTCACTCTCAGGAAGGAGTCTAAATATCTAATTTGGTTCAGAAAGCAGAGGTCTGTTTAAGTTCTGCCCAAACTGTCCTTAAACTTGGTAATGCTTGGAAGATGGTTACTACTGTTATTCGTAAGTGTTGCTTATGAAGTACAACAGAAGAATGAGCACATTGCTACAATGATTCAACAGATATTTACCAAGTACTTACAATGTAACTGCAACGTGTTAGGGTACGAGAATATAATGATATATAAAAAACATAGAGCCCATTGCTGGGCCAATGTACCAATCCATCTTGTTAGGGGTTTTCTTCTTTTTCCGACCTTCCAAATTACCAAACATGATTATCATTCTCCAGTGACTGGTTGCTCCTGACAATATATGCTGGCAGTAGTGTTGGAGAAGAATAGTAAAAGTACCAAGGACTGCTAGAAAAACAAACAAATCTGTGTTGGAAGAAGTACAACCAGAGTGCTCTTTAGCAGTCAAGAAGACAAGATCATCTCTCATACTGCAGACATGCTCCTAGGGTCACTATCGACTTGATGGCACCCAAAACAACACCCTCTAAGTACTGAACCAAGAATGGAATTTATTGGCACATGTACTTAGAAGAGTGACTGGCATATAGCCAGGACAGAGTAAATGTCAGCTATTAGAACTATAGAAGGCATTTGTGGTTCAGCAGGAGAATTCTTGAATTTTATGTGGGAAACCTGGGTTTGATTTCAACCAACACACTTACCACACAACCACCATTCATACATTAGGAGGCATGCAAGTGTCTCTAAACAGGTTTCAACAGCACTTCAAGACTAAGACAGACTAGAAAGAAAGGTCTGGAAATCTGTTTTTGAAATATCTGTCAGTGAAAGCCCTATGGATCACAGCAGTCCAATCTGCAACCAATCGTGAGGATGGTGAAGACTGGATAGCATTTCTTTTGCTGTGCGTGAGGTTTCTTGTGAGTGAGGCCCAACTTGATGGAAGCTAACAATAACAAAAGTGAAATTATACTATCGTTTAGTGCTGTTGAGTCAGATCTGACTCATATTGACCCTGTATAGGATTTCTGAGGAGCAGCTGATGACTTTGAACCTCCAACCTTGAGATCAGCAGTCCAGTGCTTATCCAGGGCCCCTATTAGTATCTGTCGTATTCGTACCACCAATACTACTACTATTCTTGCAGGGTAGTTTGCTATAAGCTGTCATATAAAGTCCTGTGGGTTATTGGTACTCAATATTCATTCAACTACAGATAGGCTTTTTCTAATGTGGAATATGTTCCCACATGTGACCCTCGCAATCTTCTATTGTAGCATAAACAAAGGAATCCCTGCTCTTTTGGAGATGGGAGGAAGCCCATGCTGAGAACTGTTGTCTGGAAAACCCCATATAGGTCCTAAGTCAAGGAATCTTCTCAGTGTGGAAAACCTTGTGGAAAGGTTAATAACCTTGGAAATGGGAGAATAAGAGAAGTAAAAGGTGATTCCAATTGTTCAGCTGCATTGTAATTTAATGAAAGGAACCAAGATGTTGGCTTCACTACTTTGTGACTCTGGTCAACTTACGACTAGCCTCAAATCATAACATACATAGTTCGCATTTATGGTGTTGTGTGTTAACTCATCTGTCATAGCGACCCTGCATAGAGTTTCCGAGGAGCTGCTGTTAGCTTTGAATCACTGACCTTGGGGTTAGCAGTCCAGTGCTCATCCTATAGTGCCACACCAGGGCTCCAGTTCTCATTATAGATGCATATATTTTATAAATATAAGTATACAGATACAAATTATTTATATATTTTCTTCTCTCTCTCTGTTTCTCTCTGTCTCTCTTTCTCTCTCACACAAACACACATATGTAACAAAACCAAGAACTATGATGCTGTTTAGGTAAAAATCAAAAATTGTGCCTGAACAAACAATTGTTTCTAGGGGGTGGTACTTCACATCATTTGGATTTTGTTTTTGATACACTGTGGTTTTATTACTATTATTTTTTAAGATTTTCTACCAATTACAGGAATATCTTTTGCATAAAGAAAAAATAATAAATTAAGACAAAATGTTCAGTTACAAAATGGTGATTGCTCTCTAATTTCTGGAACTATTTAACATTTGAAAATCTAGGAAGAATAATTATAGGATGAGTACTTTGAATTAGAATTCAAAGTATCTAGGAAGAAAAAGTCCTCAAAATTATTTTTACTGAAATAATTTTTTTTTTTCACAGAAATTGTAGGTGGAACAAATATTTCTAACTTCTCAGCTCTTAAAAATTATCTTTTATAAGGATTTTTATGGATTCATGTTTCAAAAAACAGGTAGCACTGTGCTCTGCAGATAAAGAAAAAGTAGGTGCTGTTCAGTTGACTCAGATTCATGGGGACTCCGTGTGTCCGAGCAGAACTGTGTTCCAGAGGATTTAAAATGGCTGAGTTTTCAGAAGTAGATCACCATGCCTTTCGTCCAAGGCAATAGTATGTGGACTCAAACCTTCAATCTTTATGTTAACAGTATAAACCATTTACACCACCCAGAGACTCATGACCAGAAGACAGCATGCAAGCTTAATAACTGACAAATATTAATTAGCATTCCAGGAGAGATCCCCTCAAACCTATCAATGGCTTTGAATTTGCATTGCATTAATTGTGCTGACTGTGAGAGTCATTGCTTGGTGTTCAAATAGTCCTTTGTTACATACAGTTATAAAGATGCTTGCTGTGGGTGAGAATTTTGACCTAAATTCTATACCCTTAATCACTTTTTTATTTCCTCTCCAAACAGGTTAAAACGGAGGTTTTTAAGTTAGATATTTAGAGCAACATCCCCATGGAAAGTTTTGAAGGAAAGTGTTCCTCAAGGATACTTTCCAAGCTTCATCCTTTATCTTTATCTCTCTCTTTTTTTCTTTTCGCTCCAATTTTGTGATTATACAAGGAATACATGCTCATTGTGAAATTATGGGAGAGAACAAAAATGTTTACAGAAATGTAGGGCAGGCGGAAATGGGAAGAATAATTTGATGCATAGAAAGAGAAATGGGGAGGAAATATGCCAAAATGGTAATGGTAGTTTTCTCTGAGCATAAGCTAATGAGTGAATTTCTTTCTATTGATATTTAAGAAAAAAAGATAAATAGTCAAGATCTCCATAGCTATGGGAAATAGCACCCTTCTCCAACCCAGTATTCTTAGACCCAAACTGAGGCAGCTGAAGGTCTAGGGAACATCCCTAGTGGAAAATATGCCTTCAGTAGAATATATAAATTCAGGACACTGTCTGGAAAGCAGAGCCAATACATAAAACATTCATTTTTATAAAATTGAAACAATTTATCTTCCATTCTTGAGCAGATGGGAGGGTAAATTGAGGTTGATTTTGTTTTCACCCTTGTGGTCATGTTGGAGGAAATATGAGTGTTCCCTCCCCCAGCACTGTTTAAAATAAGTCTCTCCATGCTGTGACTGGACTGGGCACAGACCAGAGTGTGTTAGAAGGTAGACAGTACTGTAGGTGACTCCTGGGAAAGAAGGGGGATGAGGGTGCATCCCCTCAGTCCTGGGGAGAGGAGTGGGCTCCAGAGAAGCAGGCAGTAGACTGTCCAATGCCCACCCTCCCATCTACATCAGAGAACTCTGATTCTCAGAGTGTTACATGTGCTTCACATTGCAACTCCTTCAGGTCTTTATTTACCCGATGGATTTATCTCAGTACCTGCTGTTACTATAAAACTGGACCTCGAGCTACATGACATTGGACAAATCACCTCTCTGGATCTCTGCCAGCCAGTATAGTGCAAGGAGTCCTTTAGGATGCACTCAGCCACTAGTTTACAAATGTGTCCTTATTTTCATGGGAAGGGGACAATGCACCTGCTAAGAGCAAATCCAAGGAGATGTTATGTCTTGCCTGTGATGCAGAATTATTTGGGGGTACTTTTACGAATCGGGCTGTGGGCTGCAAGGTCAGCAGTTTGAAACTACCAGCTGTTCCGCGGGAGAAAGAGGAAGCTTTCTGCTCCCGTAAAGATTTACAGCCTCGGAAACCCTGTACAGGGTCGCTATGAGTCGGAATCGACTCCACGGCACATAACAACAACAACAACAATCCAATGTACCAATTCTGAGTCCTCTCCAAGATCTATAAAATGAAAATATCTGGGGGAGGGGGACAGAAATAAGGAAGTAGTACTATAAATACGGTGATTCTTAAGTAGCTGACCCACAGACTGGCATCAGGAAGTCACTAAGAGGGTATTTTTCACTTTTGCATTATCCAGCATCACCAAGAAGGTTATCTTTGCCTCTAAGAGGAAAGCAAGGGGCATCACCAAAAACGGCTACACCCAAGGCACGCGCTAATCACCAGTGCGTTATACACACTAGAACAAGGTACCCTTCTGGGTCAATGTGCTCCTTTGGCCCATCGTTTACTTGCCTTGGAAAACACAGGCTAGATTCCAGCTTTCAGTTCCTTTCAGAGGATGTCCTTCTGCCATGTAGAGTATATCATTATATGCAACTGACTGCCCACACACTTTCTGAGAACATGGCTCAAGTTAACTGTGTATTCACTTGAGAGAAAATTCCTGAGAACAAGGATTTTCCCATGTTGGGAACGTGATTCTATTAAGCCTCTCTCAGGAGATCCTAGGAGCAGGAGATCCATTGCAAGCACTCTAGTACTGTCTGCTCCCTCAGAGGGGTATCAGTTCTTGTTCTAGGGGGCAACTCTGCAGCTGGCATCAGGTCTCTAGAAAGAGAAGGAACTGGTATATTTACATTTAATTCAATGAGGCCCAATCTACTGAGATGGATAGGGAACAACACAAGCTACATTGACACTGACTCTGGGAGAAGAGAATAAAAAGGAAGTGAAGAAAGGCAGAGCGATAAAGAGCCAAATGAATACAAGGGGGCTTCAAAAAGTTTGTGGGGAAATCCCATTATCTTTTCATTCCATTGTCCCACATTTCTGAAGCCCCCTTATACACTGGAGACCTTTGTCAGGAATAAGTGACAATGATTAGAAGAAAGAGATATGTGGAGAGAGATACATGCAGAGAAAGCGGGACAATAACAGAGCAAATGGGAGGATAATTGTATTTGTGGATGGCCTGGCAGGGGCTGCAGTTGGGCACAGATAATGAGGTCTGGGCTACAGGGCAGAGCAGGAGGCCACCCAGAGATAAGGGAGCAGAGACCTTGGCCAGCAAGTCTTGTCTAAGGGGAAAGGCCAAGGGTGCATCAGAAACCAGAAACCAGCACAGGGGTGAAAGGCAAGAGCCAAATGATGAGCTAGAAATGAGCAAAGGAAAGTCAGGAAATACCGTATGCCACAAAGAGTCACTTTTTTTTTTTTTTAAGTAGCTTCAAACAACACTTACTTACTATCTTATACCTGAGGCCAGAAGACGTCCTAGTGGTGCAGTGGTTAAGTGCCTGACTGGTACTTGAAAGCTCCATGGTTTGAAACCACCAGCTGCTTCACGAGAGAAAAGATGTAACAGTCTGATTCCATAAAGATTTACAGCCTTGGAAACCCGAAGGTGCAGTTTTTACTTTGTCCTGTAGGAGTCCCAGTGAGGCACTGTGGATTAATGCACTGGGCTGCAGGGTACGTTTGAACTGAAAGGTTGGTAGGTTAAGCTCACCAGCCAATCCTGGAAAGCTCTACACAGGGTTGCTATTAGTCAGAAATGATTCAATGGCAACTGGTTTAGTGTGGAGTTTATATCAGGTCTGTAGTCTGACACTGGGTTAAAAGCAAGGTGTTATTGGCAGGACTGCATTTCTTTCTGGAGACTCTAGGGGTGAATCCATTTCCTTCCCTTCTATCTTCTAGAGGATGTCCACATTCCTTGGGTTGTGGTCCCTTACCTCCATCTTCAAAGCCAGCAACATCACATCTATCTGACACTTCTGCATCACACCTCTCTTTCCAACCACAAGCAGCTATGGTTTTCTGCTTGTCTGAGTCACTATAGAAAAGACTTTGGGCTGTTCAAAGCACACCTAATGTTATCTAAGACGCAGGCTTGTAGTTATAGCTGCATCTTAGCATTCTAGTAACTGACCTAAAAAAACAGTATAGGGTTTACACTAAGATTATCAGCAGAGAGAAGAGTCTTGCTCAATTTTAGGCGGCCAGTATAAGTAAGCATGGGATTTAGTTCTTTTTGAATAATCAGTAGAAGCTGGTCTCTCCTCAGTACCTAGAACTCAAGGCAAAGCTATCTTTCCCTACAGGTGCAGGCTATTGTTCTGATAGCACTCTCTAAGTAAACATTCAGGAGTGTATCATCCAGAAAGGGCCAAATAAAAGTATTGCCTGACAGAGACATATGCTGATCAAAACAGGGGTTGAGGTTAGCCAAGAACACAGTCTGCATTCTGACTTGAAAAGGACCCTGGATTCATTGCCTTGTTTTTGTTCCTTATATAGATTTAGCTGTGGGATAAAGCACTGGACCACAAGATCTGTTTGAACCATAAGGTAGGCAAGTCAAACTCACCAGCCGCTCCTTGGAAATCCTATACAGGGTCACTGTGAGTCAGAACTGACTTGACAGCACATGGCAACAACAACAACAAACTCTGTCATTCCGGGGAGCGGGGGCAGAGAGAAGCAGTAGAAATACATGGAGAAAACACCTGGGATAATGGAAAGGTCGTACTAAAGCAGTGTGGGTTGTATGAATGAGTGTTAAGTGTGTCTCTGTAAGTTCATGTGTGCCTCTCTGGGAATGGACTGGCAAGTGTGTTTCCTTCTGAGTAGGCAGTGAGAGAAGGTGGTGTTCTCAGGAGCAGGGCCATTCCTGACACCAGCTTAAAGCTTTGGTGAAACACCTGTTCATTTTCCAAAGCAGGTTCCTTCCTGTCTCATGAATGAGCACTCTATCACGATCCTTCAGTGTTGAAATCTAGTGACATTTTATATTTCTTTAGTGAGGAATAGTCTTGGTATTTCCTTCTGTGTCTGAGATGCAGAATAAGAAATAAGAGTATTATTTATTGGGAATCTGCAAATGTATGAATTTAATCTAATTGTGGAATTCTGAAAATGTATCTAGAGGTCCTTTGGTACATTTTTAATTTAACAATTAAAAAACAAAAGCCTCTCTTAATGATATCCAAAGTAGCTAAATAAATTTGGAGTCTTTTTCCTGTTCAAACTTACCAGGCATTCCTTGGAAATCCTATACAGGGTCGCTATGAGTCGGAACAGCTTTGAGGGCACTTAACAACAACAACAACAACAACAACAACAATATTTTCTGTAGATCAATCTCTCTTGCTTCCACCTTCATTTATTGTTTTTGTTTTCTTGTCTGTAAAAATTTTTGATTTGTCCTTGCTGTCCTAGCAAACAAATAGCAAATACTGACACTAACAGTCTTTGGTTGTATCCCTTTAGCCACAGGAAGGGAGGCTGAGGGGATTAAGTGAATCCATGCAGAGAGACAGAAGACAGGGTAAATCACGTGCTGGGGTAGAACCTTTCACCCTTGGTACTTTGTCTGGTAGTCATGCCATGGGTTGTGTTGTGGCAGGAAATGACAGATTTTGTTAGCAGCCTCAAAGACCGAGGCTGTGACCTCCAACATCCCATGTTCTTTTAATAACCCATTAGAAATCTGTCACCCATGACTTTGTTTAAAATCTTTTAGAAGCTATTTTTACTTTTAGTGAGTAGGACCTTCTTGTGTAACGCAGTCTATGATTTCACAATCTGCCACCTAGATCCCCTCTCACCTGAGTGAACTAGAGCAACCAGCTTCACCACACCTATCAAAGTCAGGCCTGCCTTCTGCTTGGGCACTGTGGGTAGGAATGGAGTCACCATGAAATGGCTGCAATTCCCTTTATTTGCATTTCTTGTTGGTATGGCTGCCAATTCTGTCATTTGCTGTTTGGTCTTATATATTTTTATGCACAAGATAATCTTAGGAATATGTTTTTTTTGGAGACTCAAGGTAAGTAAAAATCTACATAGCACCAAGAAATGTGATTTGTGTTTGCTGGTTTAGGTTTGTTTTGATTTATTATAAAAGAGCTAGAAAAAATAAGATGTAGTAAGGAACCCTGGAGTGCAATGGTTAACAGATGCTAACTGAAAGATTGACGGTTTGCACTCACCTAGCAGTTGTGTGGTAGAAAGATCTGGAGAGCTGCTCAGGTAAAGACTGAAGCCTAGAATAACCTGTTGGAGTAGTTCCATTGTCATGGGGTCTCTATGAGTCGAAGTCAACTGGACAGCACCAAAAACAACAAATGAGAAGATATCCCACCAAGTATATAGACACATTGAAACGTCACTGTATGTACAAGGTTTTAATGGCAAAAACTAGCAAACAAAGCCTTTTGGAATCTAGTCCTGTCACTACTGCATTACGCTATTAATTTCTGGAAAACTCCTATTTCTTTGTTCCTAGTGGTGGTCACGAATTCGGCTGCAAACTGCAAGGTCAGCAGTTCGAACCTACCAGCTGTTCCGTGGGAGAAAGGTGAGGCTTTCTGCTCCCGTAAAGATTTACAGCCTCAGAAACCCTGTACAAGGTCGCTATGAGTTGCCACATAACCAACCAAATATAGTGGGTTGAATGGTAGTTCTCTAAACAGTATGTCCACATGGAACCAGTGAATGCGGTGACCTTATTTTATAAAATATAGAAATAAACATGTTTGCAATATAATGAAGTTAAAGATCTTCAGATGATATCATCCTGGAGAAGGGGAGAAGACACACAGAAGATAAAAGATGGTGGCAGAGACTGGAGTGATGCATCTACAATTCAAGGAATGCCAAAGATTGCTAGCAGCCCCCAGAGTCTATGAAAGAGGTTCAGACAGATTTTCCTTCAGAGCTTCCAGACGGAACCAACCGTACTGACACTTGGATTTCCAACTTCTGCCCTAGAGAGCTGTGAGAGTCAGTTGTTGTTGTTTTTAGTCAGTCCGTTTGTGGTAATGTATTACAGCAGCCTCGGCTCAAAATTTAACTGCTCTTCTCACTTAAGTAATTCCATGTGCTATAATCCCCAAGACCTTTTCCTTTATGGTAGTATGTCTTGGAGTTATTTGCAATTGTTTGTTATGTGCTCATCTAGAGTGCTAATTCTTCCAAAGCAGAAACCACATCTTCTCATGAAATAGAAGTAATCTAGCACAGCTTGACAATGCCATGAATATTTGTTGAAAACATGAATAAGAGAATAAATGATGGACTCTATTTAAGAGACGTTTCCTATAAATGAACTAGATTACTCCCATGAGAAATAAGAATAACAGAAACTCCAGTCAGGTGGAAAATGAGGTAAAGCTGGATAAAGCTAACCAGAATTGTCCATTGGTAACTTCTTGTACTAGCGTCCGTGATCAATTTTCTTCCTGGTTTGAAAGACACAAATGCTTATTGCTATTTTTACCCTGGTGCATTAACCTAGATTTTTCATAAGGGAATTGGTTTTAACTATTATTGGCCTTGGATTTTATTTTTGTTTAAAAGAATGCTCCACTATTTTTGTGTATTCAGTACAGAATGCTACGTGAAAAGCATCAATACTCACTCACACATGTGTGATTACCTTCACCTTTTGGAACATAAAATAAAATAATCAGGAAAATCAGACCTACCATTGATTTTTCAATAATAACCCAATATGTATCACCAGTTGGCAATCTGTCAGGCAGTTTTCAATTCAAGTGACAGTCTTCATAGTCAAACCCATTTCCATTAATTTTGTGTGAATCATTTAAAGAAACATGACATCAGATCTCTGATTTTAAATCAGATGTACGCAATTGTCTACTTTTCGTTTATCTTGTCATTGTATGAGGAAAATGCAGTCATTAGTCTGGCGCATTGAAAAAAAAAAAAAACTCATGTTGCTTATCACTGCTGGTTCCATTATCCTCAAGATAGTCACTTTTCCCCCCCCTAACAGTTGCTCCATTATTTTATTAGTGTCCAAAATGAGACCTCCGTAGACAGTGATGATCAAAGAATAATGGAAATTAGAGATGGAAATGATAGATTAGGTCTCCTTGTCTATTTCCTGGGGCTAATGTTCCTGTCAATCTGTAACTCAGTGCTTTAGCCTGTCTTGTTTTAAATGACACCAATGCTGTGGCCTCCACCATTTCCCTTGAGGTTCTTGTCTACATCCTAAGACTGTCTCTACACACCGCCAGAGGGAATCATAAAGGCTTGTGCAATTATCAAGGGAAGTCAGACCCATCCTCACATGACCCATACAAGGCAAGAAATGTGGAAGCTTGAGCGATTAACCACCAAATCCAATCACTGCAGAGAGCCAGCCAGGATCATTTCAGTCCCAAAGTGAAATGATAGTTTTTAGTTGTTTTCCTTCAGCAGCAAGTTTGAGAGCTAAGAGACAGAGAGGTGGTTATCCTTCATCCTATACAATATTCTACTCCATAAGAACCATAGTCAACTGAAATTCTCAGCAAGGCCATCACACAAATTGCAATTCTGGCTCCCCAGCAACTATGCAAACATTTCCAAGGGTTAAGAGAGTCAAGGGAATAAGTGGGACTTAAATAGTGAGTGTTCTTCTTTATTCATATCCCTCTTGACATCAATTACCAAGATGCCGACCCTTTATACAATAACAAGTCCACTTACAGGTATATGTCCTTCTACAAACACCTCTCTCTGCATTTTGTGGACTTCTCTCTGATCTAATCTCAAATTCGATCAAAACTGAGCAATCCTTCATTTTCACTAACAGAAAAAAGGTCATGGCACTTTGACTTCCCCAAGCTTTTTGACCCATGACTCAAATTTTCATTCCCTGACTTTTTTCTTTCCTGTCCTTATCATTCAACTTCAACCCGTTCCAGAACATTTGCCCTCTTCTAGCATCTGTGGGCATCTATCATGTCTTGACTTTGTCATCAGCTGGCCAAGTTCTCTGAGTTGAGTTCTTCTATCCCTTCATCATAAATCACTCCCTTGGGCTCTTCAATCATTTTTATTGCTCTTCTCCAAGCTCTCACCCATTTGTCTCCATATATATTGCTCTGAGGAGCCCAGGACTATATTCAATATTCTAGGCTTAGTTTCACCAGATTCACACAGAAGGGGCTGACTATCCACCTCTGGGATGTGAATCTTCTATGGATATGCCTGAAATTACATTGGTTTCTTTCTTTCCACCTTGTCATCGACAGCAAAAACATATCTAATTTGCAGTGCAACCAATCACTCCAAGATGTATTTTGCCTTCCTTTCTTTCTAGTTGTTCCTGTTTCATCGATTATTACTATTAGCATTCATTGATCCCTTTCTCCTCCCACCACTCCATGGCCCGGCCAATGCAGAACGCAAACTCTTAGCATCTAAAACAAAGTGAAATGTTGCTTTAAAAAAGCAACAGAGAAGGGAATTATTTTTAGTCCCAACATATGTATTTGGGAGAGAGGGATGTGTACAAAGGATTTGCAGAGAAATGGTAATTGGGCATCAGGCAAAGGTACTATCTTGCTCAATACAGAGTATTCCCTGAGTCTTTACAGTTCCCCCTGCTGACAGTTCTGGTGGAGACACATTTCTACTCATGTCAGTCTTGCAAAGCTCATCGAGCTCTGGAAGAGCTACAGAGGAATCTGTGGGGCTTCGTGTGTCTCCAATAAACTCATCAGCTAAGTTCTGCCTGTGGAATCCTTGTGGCAGGCGGTGGTGTGAAAAAGAAGAGAGGGACAGCTTGATTTTCAGATCCCAGCTGGAAGCTGCAGGGCTGCGAGTCAGAGGCCCCGTTTCTTGACTCGTAAATGGAGAAAAAGATGATATGGACGTCATTGCAATGATATAAATATGGAAATGAACAATGACATTTTTACCCATCCGCTGTACAGAATATCACCACCCTTTCACTTTATTTCTCTAGAAGCAGTTTCTCCACGTCATGCCTCTGCAAGAGAGTGGTGATATTTTGGGAATCAGCTAACTGGCTGTTACCTCACTTACCCCTGGTTTGTCCCCCATTCATTCCGAATGCAGAGGTGCTTGTGTACTGGGTCCTTCATGTATCCTTCATAGCAGAGGCATTCCCCTTAAAGACAAGTAAGATGGAGAACAAGAAACATGAATGTCTTGATTAATGTCTATGTTTTAAAAAAGTACTATCAAATAGTGAGACTAAATGCTGCCCCTAATAAGGGTATGAATGAGACCATATATCCCATTGTCTCATACCAGTATATTCTCCTCTCTACCAGCCACCAGAATGAACACACTCATCAATCTTCACTGTCAATCAGAGGAATCTCACATTTACAAAACACCTGCTATGTGTGCTCTGTAAACACAAAGACCAAGAACTCTGTGATGGAAGGAACATTTTCTTTTTCATCTTAATTTCCACAGTGCCCAGCACACTGCAAGGTGTAATTCAGGTGATCAGTAAATGTTTAAAGACTGCATGAGTTAATTCATCAAATATTTCTAAGAATCTTGAAAATGAGGTTTAATTAACTCCTTTATGCTGATGAGAGAAATTGAGGCTTGCAAAATTTCACTGATTTGTTGACAGCTTTTAAGTGGTAGAGTTAAGATTTGAACCTACATCCATCTGACATCAAAGGTCTTTTTTGTTCCCTATAGCACAAGTACAATATTCAGAGGAGGCCATTTATACCTACTATGGTTTTATAGGAACTCTAAGTCTTAATTGTTTAAGTGAAAATGACTAATTAGCTTGAGTTGGCAAAACAATCCTGGATTTGTTTAAGAGCCTACTAGTTACTCCTTCTGTATACCAAGAGGTCCATCAATACTAAGAACTTGTGTGCAAAACTGCACATGTGTGGATATGCATTTTCCCAAGGCAGGGTTCCATACTACTCATTTGATGTACACATAAATCCAAGAACAATCAAGAATCACTGTTCTACATAATGCTGACCTTGAAGAAAATGGTTGCTGCTTTCTTACACTAATGATTCCTTATACAAGGCATGAAGCACTAAACTACTGAGACCATTTCCACCAAAGCAGTAGTTTTCACTCTTTTGTTGTCTGGTGATTGAATTTTTACCTAGTTGAAGAACCAGGTATGACTTCCTGAATTTTGTAAATTTGCCCTAAGGAAACAATGGATAGACAGCTTCTTTATCTCCTAAGGAAGAGATGCTTTAAAAGGATATAAAAATAGAACAAGAGCTTTGAGGGCAATTTTCTTTTTCCAAAGATAAAAACCCAATGGAAATCAAGAGAAGGGGCCTCACAGTTATGGGATAAGGCTTTAGAGGGTCTGAACAAGGGGTTTTTGGTTAGATCTTAGCTCAATGGTTCATTTTAAGACTGAATCATAAACTGCTGCCTACCAGGTAATCATCCCTCTCTTCCCTGACTCCTGCTCAGCTCAATATGATAGGGAGTGGAATGAAAATGAGTAACTTCTTAGTTTGTGAAGGATCTACAGAGAGTTTTAGATCAGTACTTGTTTTCCTGAAATGCAAAGCTAGGCTTGAACATGGGCTGGATCCACAATAGGCTCAAATTTACTAGTTTCAGTGGTACGGAGCTGTATCTGGAATGAGTCAGGGAACTTATGCATCAAATATAGAAAAACCCAGCTTGAAATTAGGTAGTAGCTAAGAAGATTTGTCAATAAAGTATGTAATTATGATAGAAATAAAAATAAAGAAGGTAACTACCAGAGAGGGAAAAGGAGGAAGTACTAGAGCCATTGGTTCCAAAGAATATATGAATACTAGACTGTAAGTTACAAAAGGGTAGGGACAAGGTTAGACTCTGGCCCCTGCCATGTGATCTGTTGTTGTTGTTATCTGTCATCTAATCAGTCCCCAACTAAGGGCAAACCTTTGCACAATGGGGTTAGATTATTGTGATCTATATGGTTTTAATTGGATGATTTTTGGAAGTAGATCACCAGGACCTTCTTCCTAGTCTACCTCAGTCTAGAAGCTCCACTAAACCTTATTTAGCATAATGGGAACATTCGAGCCTCGATTGAGGGGCAGATGGTGGCTGCACATCAAGTGCATTGGCTAGGAATAGAACCCAGGTCTCCCACATGGAAGGTGAAAATTCTATCATTGAACCATCACGTCCTTCTACATATGAACGCTGTTATTAGTTGCAGTTGAGTTGATTGCAACTCTTTGAGACCCCATGTGCGCAGAGTAGAACTGCTCCATAGGGCTTTCAAGGTTGTGACCTTTTAGAAGCAGATTGCCAGTTCTTTCTCCCAAGAAGCCTTTGGGTGGGTTCATACCACCAGCTTTTTGGGCAGTAGTCAAGTGCTTAACATTTATGCCACCCCAGGACTCCTTCCTCCCCATATCAACACACTGTCAATAAATACTTTTGAAGTGAAAAAGAAAGTGATTAATTAAAACATCTGCCCTGAATTCACAGATACTTCTGCACCCCAAGATAAAAGCAAAGCCAAATCCTTTGCATCAAGTTGATTCCAACTCATAGGGGCTCTATATAGCTAATCCAATTAGCATATTTTCCATAGAACACACTCACATAATTAATGTGCACACATATGTAATGCACATAGGAAAACCAACATTGCAAGGGGATTGCACATTTTGTAAGAAATCATATAATTAGCTGTATTTGTATGGTAATATACCAAAATATGATAATGGGCCAAAGATCCAGATATACTTCTCTCTCAGTGCAAGATACATTCTTGACAGTCCTTGTAGATATTTCAGTAGGTAGTAAGAAACAGGAAGTACTCTTGGGAGTGTGTCAACACCATTATTCTGATGTCAGCCTCGGCTGGACAGCGGGGCTAGAATTAAGGACTGGCAAAAAAGAGAATCCTCTTCCATATCTGATATCCAGTTACCATAAAACACGTAAAAATAAATGCAGGAACAACTCAGAGTTCAAGCAGAGCCTCATTTTCCTAATGATGGCAATGCCTATGAGTCGTATAGTGCATTTACCTTTCTCAAATTGCCTTCATAGCCATTATCTCCTTATGAGGCTTCCATCATTCATTACTATGTGGGGACACACTGCAGACAGCAGATAAAGCTCTTCTCCGTATAATGACATATGTGGCTCAAAGTCAGAGAAACACAGATATTTGAAAACCTTTCAGGCTAGAGTTTGAAGATATCCAAAATTTGCCCCTGAAGTGATCCTCATTTCCAGATCCTACCAAACTTCCCTCTTCTATATTCTTCCTCAAAACCAGTTCGGCCATTTACGTTGAAAGGAGTTAGGAGATGATGAGGAAAGTTGCTATGGCAACCAACTGCTAAATCTTGACTTTAAGAGGGGTTTCATGCAAGCACAGGCTCTGACTGTTAGCTGTGAATTTTAAAGACCCCACAAGGGTGTTGGATGCCCTCCTAAGCTTGAAGTGTTACAGTCTCTGCATCTGCTGTGACAGATGGCGGGGAACACATGACGCACCGACTCCGTAGTGATGTACATAGGAATCCAATGGAGAGACGTGTCACAGCCACAGAGAAGGGCCCAGCCAGGATGGAGTGAGCCTGCAAGAGGCGATCACAGGCAGGCGCACTCTCTGAGACTAGAAGTACACCAAGAGATGGCTGCTTCAGGGTCTAGAGCTGGATACACTTAATTTGTACTTAGCACCCTAAGGGCAAATGCCTGGGTACTTTATAGGATGGACTGCGCTTTCTATCATTCCCCATTCAAAAATGAAGGGCGGAGGCACAAATCTCATCCAAGGATTAATGAGAGCCCATCAAGTTAGGGCTCTTCAGACATGACTGGCTCTCCACCAGTTCTTCATGAGGTAAATGCATTCCCAGTTCCAAAGTCTGAAGTCACCTCTAGCCTGCAAATAACTATTAACTTTTATCAAATGGATTAGTGTGCTTTGTCTAAAAAGGGAAATCTTTGTAAGACATCTGGATTCAGGAAGTATATAATTATATGGTCTCCTTCTCCTGTGGAGACACCAGGCAAGAGGCAGGCTCAAGGTCAAACTGTCCTACCCAACTTTGGGAGGAGCAATAGAGGGAAACATGCCAAAAATACACACAAAGGAGCTTCATAAAGCTCTTGGGGGAAAAAATCTTACTATCTTTTAATTCCATTTGCCTATGAACTTTTTGAGGACTGCTCCTACTGAAGAAAAAAGAAACAAAAAAACTTCAATGGGGGCAGAAAAATGAGTTTGAAATGAATGAACAATCCAAGTTGTTGTTGTTGTTATGTGCCGTGGAGTCGGTTTGAACAATCCAAGTAGTGGAAACAAAATGGAAGATACACTATCCTGACAAATCGGGTTCAAAAATTAGGGAAGGTTACAGAAAAGCGGTTCACAGAAACTAAAGAGGAGCTGGGTTGACTTGAGTCTGGAAGCCTGGTCCAGTCACCCTCACCAGGTGTTATACATGGTTGGGTTTGGCCTATGGAAAGACCTGGGACCAAATGGATTTCAGTGAATATCTTGAATGGAGATTAAAACTTGATTCAGCTTTAAGTCTGTGCTCCTTGTAGATAGAGAAAAGATACCTATCTTGAAAAGGGCAATAGGGATTTGTGGCTGAGATTGATAGGGGATGGTAAATGAAACCACAGCTGCACAGATAGCAGAACAAAGGCCAGAAATTGAGTGGAGAGAAGTTGCTGAGACTAAGAACCAAGTAGTCTGTTTCTATCAAAACCAGAACAAACAAAACAAACAACTACAACAAAAATCCTTAAGAAATGAACCCTGAGCTGAATCCGGCCAGGGCACTAAAAGATAATGCTTTGCTGTTAGTTCAATTTGACCAGACACAGGCCCTGGACAGATCTGGGAGAAAGTGTCAGTGCGCAGGTCAGCAAAGGGCTTTGTCGGAGGGATGGAGCTCAGCACAGCATTTAGAAAGAGAGTAATTCTAGTCCTTCCAGAGTGCCTGAAAGCATGAGCAGTGGGAAGGTAGAATCCACAGTTATAATGAGTGTGGGTGTGGAGTCAGGCAGCCTGAATTTGAAGTCTGGTTCAGCCATTAATTAGACTATGGGCAGATGAGTTAACATCTCTGTAAAATGGGAATAAAAATACCACCTACTTTACAGGGTCATTGTGTAGACTCAAATTACATAATTGAAGAATAATGCAGTGATTGACACATAGTGCTGTATCAGTAAACCCTTGTTGTGAAGTGCCAAGTTGATTTCCACTCATAGCAATAGAATGATTGTCCTGCACCATCCGTACAATGATTGCTATGCTTGAGCCTATTGTTCCTGCCTGCCACTGTGTCAATCTATCTCATTGAAGCTCCTGCTCTTCTTTGCTGACCCTCTACTTTACCAAGCATGATAGTCTTCTTCAAGAACTGGCCCCTTCTGATGACATGTCCAAAGTACATTCTCCATTCTAAGAAGCATAATGCTTAGCATTCTGTCTGTACTTCTTCAAGACAGGTTTGTTCATTCTTCGGGCAGTCCATGAATCTTTCAATATTCTTCAATAACAAGTCATCAATTCTTCATTGGTTTTACTTATTCACTGTCCAGATTTTGCACGCATATGAGATGACTGAAAATATCATGACTAGAGTCAGGTGCACATTATTCCTAATGTGACATCTTGGCTTTTTACACTTTAAAGAGGTCTTTTGCAGCAGATTTTCACAACACAATAAACACTGCCTATAATTATATTTTTGCAGCAAACAATTCCCCACCCCTATGTGTTCCCTCACTTGGAAGGGCAGATGTGGAAATGGAACCCAATGTTTAATGAAGTAGGCTAACCTGGGAACCTAACTCACATGCATCCCACGTCTCCACAAAACCTAATATTAGGGACACATGTCAAAAGTGAGGACTGATAGAACCGCTCTTCTCTAAGGAGAGATAATGTAACAGGTTAAGAAGTACACAGCAGGAGACCGGAAACAGCTGGCAGCCCTCAGAGAGTAGTTCTACATTTACCAGGGAGGCCTCAAAATAAAGTCAGGAAACATGGAACTTGATGATTACAGTAACAGCTAACAATTGCTAGTGTTCACTATTTGCCAATATTGAGCTAATAGTAATTATGTACATTATGTCTCTCCCATATAATATATTGCTAGTATGTAAATGTAGTAGGAAGCTAGCTAGAATAGAACACAGAGCAGCCAGCTTCCTCCAGCTCCAATTCCTCTCCAGATTCCCAGCACATCTTGAGAGGGTCCATGTAGCCACCCTGAACATTGGGGAAGGACATGAAGAGGAAACACCAATATGCTTATTTGTTCTCTCCTTGCTCTTGATCTTTTTCTCTGTCCCTAGTGTATTGGTTTCTTCTTGTCGTGGTAACAAATTGCCACAAATCTATTGGCTTAAAACAAAATACATTAATTATCTTATGTTTCTGTAGGTCAAAAGACCTCACTGGGCTAAAATCAAGGAGACTTTCTGGAGGCTGTAGAGAAGAATCTGTTCCTTGCCTTCCTTAGCTTTTAGAGGCCAGCCACATGCTCTGACTGATGGTTCCTTTCCTCCATCTTCAAAGCCAGTAGGTAGAATCTTTCTCATACTGTATCACTCTGACCTTCTAATCCCCTCTCTTCTACTTTTACGGCCCCTGAGATTATACTGATGGTGCATAAGGATACTGTGCTCAGTTGCTAACCAAAATGATGGAGGGTTGAGTGTACGCAGAGGCACCTTGGAAGAAAGGTGATCTACTTCTGAAAAACCAGTCACCGAAAATCCTATGAAGTACAGTTCTACTCTGACATACATGGGATCTCCATGAGTTGACATCAACTTGATGATACTGGGTTATTAATTATCTTCAATTAATCTAGGATAATCTCCCTGTTTTAAGGCCAGTGGATTAGCAACTTTAATTCCATTTGCAATTCCAATTCACCTTTTCTTTTTAATGTTTTATTATGTGAATTATGTGATAGTTTACATGAGAGAACTTAGTTTTACATCCAATTCACCTTTGTCATGTAAGAATATACTCCCAGGTGCTGGGAATTAGGATGTGGTCATCTTTTGGGGGGGGGGGGGGGGAGGGGGCATTATACTGCATCCCATAGCTTATATTCAGAACCAGTGTGCAGGTGAAAGATAGACACATGCTTAGCCTTGGGGCATTCTTTGGAAAGATGCCTGGGGGGTGCTCCAGGCACCAGAGGCTGCTCCTTTTCAGTGACTGAACATCTGTGAATGTATGTGTGTGTGTGAATGTATGCACGTGCACTTGCACAGTTGCACATATCCATATGGGCAGAACCCTCAGCATGGCTGGGAAAGCACATGTCCCAACACTATGACATTTCCAAGTGAGCTAGCTGGAGGATTGCAAAAATAACGTTGACTTGACTTTCAGCCAATTCCCACACTCAGCTCTTTGGAGCAACACTCTAGGATGGAATGTGGGAGGCGATAACGTTTCTTACTGATGAGCGTGTGGGATGACCACATCATCCCGTGTGCAGAGAGGAGCAGAGACGTGGGGGGTTTTCCAATTCCAGCTTTTATGAAAGTAAGAGTCTTTGCAGCATCCTTTTTCAGTTGCTATCCAAAAGGAAGATGTTGCACCTTAGTTCTGTTGTGGGGTTTGGATTCTTATTTTTAGTTTCCTTCCGTGACTTTCTGGTTGGAAATTCATTAGTTGTCACGGATACAGGGAAACCACTAGCAGGAGCTGGGCTTCCAAAAGTCATTTTTAACTAATATTAGAAATTAGACATCTGGAAGGAACTGAAGGGTTAATGGGAGAGCTTCACTGAAGACAAGCAGCTTCCTCAGTTTTGGGCACATGGATCAGACAGATGCTCAATGTTGATTCTTGCTTTAGATGATTTTGAATGTCAAATACGTTGGATCTGATAAAACTGGAGACATTATAATTCTTTATAATTCTACCTCTGCCCTGATGTTATGATGGATAAAACACAGACTGTGTCTTCTATAACCATGGAACTTTAGGCAAGTCATAGAAGACAGTAGAGTGGTCAAGCATTGATGTAAATGAAGGTGGTCTAGCAAAGAAAATAGTTTACATTAGACTAGAGACCTGAAAGTTGATGGTCTGAACCCATCTGATGGTTCCATGGAGGAAAGGCCTAGTAATCTGCTTTTGTTAAGATTATCATCCAGAAAACCCTGAGAATCAGTTCTACTCCATAGCCCATGCAGTCACCATGAGTCAGAATCAACTGGAGGGCAATGGATTTGTTTTTGTGTGTTTTGCTTGGTCCCACTTATCTCTAAGACACTCCCGCAGCTTAAAAAAAAAATCAACTCCCTCTTTCCAGGTGTAATTAAAGTTGCATCATGCGCTTTGAACCTCAGTGGAAGCATCCAAGACCCTCTGGAGATCATTCTTTTCTCAGCATTGAATTAACAAGTGAGATTGTTCCAAATCCTCCTCATTCAAACCATCTGGAGAACTGGAAGACCAGAGACTGATTCAGTGGCATGGAGAGGCCCCACCTCTGAGACAAGCTCTTTTTTCTCTTTTTCCTCCGAACACTGGCTTTTGGGCATGGTGTATAGCCCATCTGTTTGGTTTGGTGTTTGCCTGACAGCGTGGGAGGAGCAGCAAGCAAGCACAGTCTTAGACATCAGATGTTTAAAATGATGTACTTCTCCTCCATATGGAAGCTTAGAATCTCTGTGATGGGCCCACGTAAAAACAACTTTTAGACATAAGAAGGTGAACTGTACGCACTGCAGTTACCAATTTCTCCCCAGAAGAGAAGCATTAATGATTATACAGAAGTAGAGGCTGGGTCTCTTAGACTTAATCTCTAGCACGATCTCTCTACTGCAGTATCTGAAGATATGTGTGCATGTCGGTGGTTGGAGGATGGTGGCAGATGTAAATAATATACAGGGAGTTTGAAAAGTTGGCTCCCGTTATGAATTGGATTGTGTTCCCACAAAAAAATGCATTGAAGTTCTAAACCTTGGTATCTATGAATATGAGTTTGTTGGAAAAGAGGTTCTTTAAAAATGTCCTCAGGTAAGTTAATGTGAAGTCATAATGCAGAATGATGAATCCTAACTCAGTCTGATCACATCCTTTTAAAAAAGGAGAAGAGACACAGAGAGACACATAGAGGAAGGATAGACAGCAGGTAAAGATGCATAAGTACTCCAAGGAAAGTCTGGGGCACCACAAGCTGGTAGAGATAAGAAAGCGTCTTCCCCTTGAGACTTCAGAGGATAAAGAGGAGGATCAGCAAAACAGAAGAAGCCCTCCAATGAGTTGAATTGACATAGTGTTAGCAACAATGAACTAAAGCATAACAATAGTGTGGATGGTTAGGACTGGCCAGTGTTTTGGTCTGTTATACAAAAGGTTGCTATGAGTCGGACCCAACTGGTGCCTAAGAACTTAAAAACACCAAGTTTCTATTCTTATAAGCTTAGCTATCCAACTTATGGTACATTGTCAAGGCAGCCCTAGGAAGTTAATATAACCTCAAATACAGCAACATTTTGCTTCAGGGGTCTTAGATATCATCTCATTCTCTTTCTTTGTTCTAAGACATCATTCTTCCTCTATGAACAATCTATCTATGTTACTCAATCTCCTTGCAACACATCTTTATGTACTGTAGCTGGACCCTTCTATAATGAAAGTAAAAAGAAAAACGTGTGATGAGGGATCCACACTTATTTGTATGTTGTAGCTCAAGGAAGCATGAGAGCATTCTAATGCATGCCAGGACTGCATTTGGGCCCTAAGTCACACACCCCCAGACCCAGCTGATAGTATAAGAACCTTAAAATCGTACATATCCTTTGGCCTAGGAATCTTTCTTCTAAGACTGTATTCAAAGAGAACAACTTCAAATGTTCCTTATATTTAGGGAGGTGGGGCTTGATGGCGGCTAGGGTGGAGGTGCAGTGAAGTTTGCCCTCAGCAATAACACAGAATACCAGGCAAAGCAGATCCAGGGCAGAGCTCCAAAACTCGGAACCACAGAGATAGGAATATTTTAAAAGTTTGAAGGCTGATAGCTTGTGGAAACTGGAGGTGAAGTAAAAAATCATGTATTTTTGAATCTGCTGGGCTGGGCTCGAAGGCCCGGAACAGACATCTTGGGTGAGACCAAACGGAAAGACCAAGTAGGGAGAGCAGAAACACCACAGAAAAACACCGTGGGAACCTTGGGCAAAGGTGGACAATACACTTTGTCAGTTTTGCTTTATTCTGATTTTCTTTCTTTTCTTTTCTTTTTTTTTTTTGGTATCTGGTCATTGGCATGCCCACTGTTTGCCCACCTTCATTCTGGTGAGCTCAGGGAGAACATGAGCAAGTGGACACCCCCAGCCTCACCACTGGTGGGTTCTTTTGCCACGCATGCGCACTGATACTCAGCCAAGAGCAGGGTCTGAACATTTTTTATTTGTTGGTTTCTTGTTCTGTTTTTTTAATATGAGAAAGGTCAGGACAGGGCTGTAGAGAGGGAAAGAGAGTTTAAAAACAAAACAGGCCAAAAATTAAATTACAGTCTGAGGTTTAGCATAACAACTAACACTGGCATCTTGAAATTTCTCAGGCAGCTTTGAAAGCAAGAAGCTGAAGAAAAGACAATAAAGTCATACTTATATTAGGCTACATATATATTTTTTTTCTTTTTCCTCTGTCCCTCCTCTCCCTTTTCTGTGATTAGAGACTGTAGTATTCAGTCTAGTTTTTGTGATTACTGCTTTTTTTTTCTTTCTTTCTTTCTTTCTTTTTTTTTGCTGGTGCTGTTTTGCTGTTATATGCCCCCCTTCTGCATTTGGAGGACTCTTTGTCTCCCTATATTATACAAGAAGAGTCAGCAACTGCTGCCATATAGCCAAGCTACAGTCACACTATATAAAATGTCAAAACCCAGACAAGAACCAATATCAACTGCCATATACCAGGGAAACAGACAACATTTGTGAAAGTTACTCTGAGTTAAGCAATAAGAAGACTGAAAAGGGAAGCCCAAATCCTGATCACACCTTCCTGGAAGCAATCAGAAAGCATAAAAAATACCAAAACACATACTCAACTAAGTATTAAGGCCACAGATAAACACTAAACCTGTACAAGAAGCAAAAGCAGATGACCATATCAGCACATGTCCAGAAACAAGATAAAATGTCTGAGACAAATGACCTAGAGGTTGACCTGGCATGCATTCAAGAAGGAGGGCAGGGCTTGGAAATGCCTGAGAAGGAATTCAGAAAAATGATTATAAAATGTTTCAAAACACTTTACAATGGAGTTGAGAAAAATAAGGAAGAAGTCAGGAAACTGCTACAGGAACAATCAAATAAGATAGATACAGCATTAGAAACAATTCAAAACCTACAGAAAGAAGTCCAAACGATCAATAACAGAATATCAGAAATAGACAATACTCTGAAAGAGCAGAGGAGTAAAATAGACAAAATGGAAGGCAGAACTAGTGAGCTGGAAGACAAATCTCTCATTACCACTAAGCCAGAAGAACAAACACAAAAAAGGATAAAAATATCTAAAGAAGGTCTAAGATTCATGATGGACAACATCAAGAGGAATAACGTAAGAATTATCGGCATTCCAGAACAAGAAGAATCACACAAGTCCACAGAGGAAATAGTTAAAGAACTTTTGGAAGAAAACTTCTCTAATATCCAGAAAAGTGAAGAGATAAACACTCAAGAAGCTCAACGAACCCCAGGAAGGATAGACCCCAAAAGAAAATCACCAAGACATCTCATAATCAAGCTCTCCAAAATCGAAGATAAGGAGACACTTCTGAAAGCAGCCAGGGAAAACAGAAGTGTCACATACAAAGGCAAGCAAGTGAGATTAAGCTC
>NW_006408618.1:7981485-7982879 GCF_000296735.1 Chrysochloris asiatica
AACACTTCACAACATACCAAGAGAATGAAAATCCAAGAAGAACATGGAAACATTAAAACTATGAGGAAACTCACAAGAAAGAACACAAAAATCATGACCTCAACAAAGGAAGACACATAGAACAAAGAAAGCACCAACACCACACAAAAAAAACAAACATACTGGCAGCAATTAATCAATACCTATCGATAATTACACTGAATGAAAATGGATTAAATGCACCTGTTAAAAGACGGAGGCTAGTAGAATGGATAAGAAAACAAGATCCTTCAATATGCTGTCTGCAAGAGACACATCTTACACACAGAGACAAAAACAGACTAAAAGTCAAAGGATTGGAAAAAATATACCAAGCTAATTATAATAAAAAGCGAACAGGAGTGGCAGTACTAATCTCTAATAAAATAAACTTTAAGGCAAAAAAATAGCATAATAGATAAAGATAGACATTATCTCATGATTAAAGGGACAATTGAACACGATGAAATAACCATAATAAATATCTATGCTCCCAATGAAAGAGCTCCAAAATATATAAAGCACACCCTAATAGATTTGAAGAAAGAAATAGATGAATCAACAATAATAGTGGGAGATTTTAATACACCACTTTCAAAAATGGATAGAACAAACAGAAAGAAACTAGACAAAGACACAGAAGAACTAATCAACGCAATCAGCCAACAGGACTTCATAAATGTGTACAGAGCATTCAACCCAACAACAGCACAATACACATTCTTTTCCAGTGCCCATGGAACACTCTCCAGAATAGTCCATGTTTTAGGCCAAAAAACAAATCTCCAGATATTTACAAATATCAAAATACTGCATAGCATCTTCTCAGACCACAATGCTATCAAACTAGAAAACAACAATAGGAAGACCAAGGAAACCAAGTAAAATATATGGAAATTGAATAACACTCTGCTGAAAAGCCACTGGGTAGTAGAAGAAATTAAACATGAATTCACAAAATTCCTAGAAATAAATGAGAATGAAAACACAACATACCAAACTCTTTGGGACACAGAGAAAACAGTGCTAAGAGGATAATTTATTGCAATAAATGCACACATCCAAAAAGAAGAAAGAACCAAAATTAACACATTAACACAACATCAACAACAATTAGAAACAGACCAACAGAGGGAACCTACAGCTACCAAAAGAGAAGAAATAATAAATATTAGAGCAGAAATAAATGAGATAGAAAACAAAAACTATAGAAACAAAAAACAAGACAAGAAGCTGGTTCTTTGAAAGAATTAACAAAATCGACAGACCCCTGGCAAAGCTAACAAAAGAAAAAAGGGATAAGACACAAATAAAACGCATTAGATAACACATGGGTGATATCACAAAGTAACCGAAGGAAATAAAAAGGATAATAA
>NW_006408618.1:7984164-8006121 GCF_000296735.1 Chrysochloris asiatica
AACATGCCCAGTTAAGGAGGCTTCCTGTGGAGCCTCTGCAATACATAAGACTACAGGTGGAAGCCTGAACCATATCCAGATCTTCAGAGATGGGAAATTTCCACTTGAAAGGACGAGCAGACCAGCCTGGAGCGGCTAGAAGAACAGAAGATACTTCTTGAAAGAAACACCTACTGGAAAAATACAAAACAATAGAGGCAGACAGACTGTTACTACAAGAACAAGCAAGTTGCTGCCCAGGAGACATCAAGGCAAGTCGTTGGGTCCCCTCAGTGCAAACCCCCTTCCAAGACTAAGATTCAATGGGAATATATGCTCTGATTGGTGACCATGCTTGTTACCGATAAGGGGAAGTGAGGGAATAACAGCAATAAAGCAGCGAGCTAAGCCCTACAACGTTCAATAGACTCCTATGAACCCGGTGGAGACCTGGTTGACCAGCAGAATGGAAAGACTTGGGGATTCTTGGGTTAGAGTCTGTGACATAGCCACAGAGGTCTAAAGGGCAGAGTGAAGTGTCCAGCTGATAAGAAGCGAGGGTATATGCATAAGAACACCCATACGTGCTGATAATACTCACTTGACCTGACTTCAATGCCTGGATAATCAGAGCTCAACCAGAAGAAGATAGAAGAGGGGGAAAAAAAAAGAGTAATCTGATACAATTTGATGAACTTGACCTAAATGTATTGATGCAGTAGCTCAAGAGGGAACAAATCTTTATAGGAAGGATCATTCCCACCCCTCCATACACAGAGTAGACGGGGATGGGCAACTTGGATATTGGCTACCCAAAATAGGGGAGGGGAGGCTAAAAGGCAAGAAGTGACTGGCTTACAACTTTCAAAAGGGAACCTAGATCCAAAGGGCGTGAAGGAAGGTAAAATCTCCACTGAGTAGTATCCAATCTGTCTAGGCGGGGCTGATGAAATGAAATGCAGACAGGTCTCTTGTGATTCAATGGTGAAGAATTGTTATCAGAACTGATTGTGAAGGTTTGAAATGTAAAGGTAGACATTTTATAGCAAGAAGGGGAGTGATTAACTTTTTAGTCTAGGAGTGCAGGTCCCTGGGACCATCAATGGAGAAGAGCAGAGGGTGCGACCCTACCCAGAGAAGCAGTGATGCCTGAGATGGAGGCAGAGATGATGACGTGGAGAGATGGAGCAGCTGGGGACTTTAGATCCAGAGAGGGAGAAGGACTGTGTGCTGATGACCGGGGTGCAGGCTTGTAGTGTATACCCTTTGGTTGGTTGATGATGCATGGAGGGGACTGTAACCATGGCAACGAAATGCTATCCGATAGAATGAATGTAAAACTAATGTTCTCCCATGTAAGCTATCACATAATTCACAATAAAACATTAAAAAAATATGTTCCTTACATTTATATGTAAGGATATTTCTTTTAGTAGTATTTGTAAAACTTAAAAAGATAAGGCAAATCTAAAGCAACTGGTTTGGTTTTTGGTAAATGTTAAATGAAAAGGGGCCTTTTAAGTGAGCTATGGCTCTGGTAGCGTAGTGGTTACAAATTGGGCTGCGAGCCACAAGCTCAGCAGTTCGAAACTACCAGATGTTCCGTGGGAGAAAGATGAGGCTTTCTGCTCCCGTAAAGATTTACAGCCTCGGAAACCCTGTACAGGGTCACTATGAGTCAGAACCGACTCTACGGCACACATCAACAACAACATGGTATAGATCCACCATTTATCTGTCAGTTTGTAGTACTGTGGTGACTTGTGTGTTGTTGTGAGTCTAGAAGATATGCCACAGGAATTTTAAATACCAGCAGAGACACCCGTTATGGACAGGTTTCAGCTGAACTTCCAGATTAGGTAGACAAAAAGACAGACTACTTCTGAATATTTAGTCACTAAAAACCTTTTAAATAGTAGTGGAACACTGTTAGCACCAGAATAAGTGACTATTGAAACATGATGAAGATCACTAGAATATTGTCAAAAACAGTGCCGATTGATGAGCCCCTCAGGTTATAAGGCACTCAAAATAAAACTGAGGAAGGGCTGCCTCCTCAAAGCAGAGTTGACCGTGATGACACGAATGGAATAAAGTATTTGGGTCTTTATTTGCTAAAGAAGCACAACTCAAATTGTGGAGAAACAGCTGTAAACATCCATTAGTTATAGGAATATGGAATGTATGAAATATGAATCTAGGAATATTAGAAATTATAAAAAATGAAATGGAATGTATGAACATCGATATCCTAGGTATTAGTAAACTGAAAGGTCTGGTTTGGGCTATTTTTAAATCTGACAAGCACATGGTTTATTATGCCAGAAATGACAAATTGAAGAGGAATGGCATCACATTCATCATCAAAAAGAACATATCAAGATCTGTCTTGAAGTACAACACTGTCTGTGATAGGATAATACCCATATGACTACAAGAAAAACCAGCTAATACCACTATTATTCAAATTTACGCCTCAACCACTAAAACCAGCAATGATTAAAATGAAAGTAAACGCTATATAGGGTCGCTATGGGTCAGAACCGACTCGATGGCACTTAACAACAACAACAAAAACAACCAACTTCTTCAGTCTGAAATTGATCAAACATGCAACCAAGATGTATTGACAATCACTGGTGACTGGAACAAAGGTTGGAAACAATGAGGAAGGATCAGTAGCTGGAAAATATGGCCTTGTTGAGAGAAACGATACAATAGACAGCATGACACAATTTTGCAAGACCAATGACTTCTTCATTGAAAATACGTTCTTTAAACAACATAAAAGATGACTATACACACAGGCCCAACCAGATGGAATACAAATAAATCAAATTGACTACATCTGTGGAAAGAGATGGTGGAAAAGTTCCACATCATCAGCCAAAACAAGGCCAGGGATGCAAGTTTAGGCTGAAGCTGAAGAAAACTAAAGCCAGTCCATGAGAGCTAAAATATGTCCTTGAACATATCCCACCTGAATTTAGTCATAATCTAAAAAATAGATTTGATGCATTAGACACTAAAGACCTAAGACAGAAGAGTTGTGGGATGACATCAATAACATCAGAAAGGAAGAAAGCAAAAGGTCATTAAGAAGATAAGAAAAAAGGAAAAGACCAAAATGGATGTCAGAAGAGACTTCAAAACTTGCTCTCTAGCATAGAGATGCTAAAGCAAATGGAAGAAATGAGGAGGTAAAAAAGCTGGACAGAAAATTTCAAAGGACAGCTCGAGAAGACAAAGTCAATATTATAATGAAATGTGCAAAAATGTGAAGTTGGAAAGCCAAGAGAGAAGAACAAGCTCAGCATTTTTCAAGCTGAGGGAACTTAACAAAAACTTCACTCCTCATCTTGAAATATTTGAAGATTCTATAGGCAAATATTGAGTGATGTAGAAAGCATCAAAAGAAGATGGAAGGGGTGAGATCAAGGCAAGTGGTCAGGTCCCCTCAGCGTAAACCCCATTCCAAGACTAAGACTCAATGGGAATACACGCTCTGATTGGTAACCACGTTCATCAATGATAAGGGGAAGCGAGGGAAAAACAGCAATGAAGCGGTGAGCTAAGCCCTACACCGTTCAATAGACTCTTTTGAACCCAGTTAGAGACCTGGTAGCGTAGTGGTTACGAATCAGGCTGTAAATCACAAGGTCAGCAGTTCGAAACTACCAGCTGCTCCACGGGAGAAAGATGAGGCTTTCTACTCCCGAAAAGATTTACACCCTCAGAAACCCTGTACAGGGTCACTATGAGTGGGTTCCGACTCCACGGCACATAACAACAACAACAACAAGAGACCTGGTCGGCTAGCAGTGTGGCAAGACCTGGGGACTTCTGGGCCCAGAGCCAGTGACATAGCCACAAAGGACTAGAGTGGAGAGTGAAGGGTCCAACTGATAAGAAGTGAGGGCATATGCATAAGAACACCCACACTTACAGATAATACCCATTTGACTTGGCTTCAATGACTGGATGATCATAGCTCAATTAGAAGAAGAAAGAAGAGGGAAAAAAGAGTAATCTGATACAATTTGATGAACTTGACCTACACCTATGGATGCAGTAGCTCAAAAGAGGGAACAAATTTTTCAGCAAGGATCATTCCCACCCCCTCCATACACAAAGTAGAGAGGGATGAACAATTTGGACAACGGCTACCCAAAATGGGAAAGCTACAAAGGCAAGAAGTGACTGGCTTGCAAACTTTCAAGAGGGAACCTAGATCCAGAGGGCATGAAGGAAGGTAGAATCTCCACTGAGTAGTATCCAATCTGTCTAGGCGGGGCTAATGAAAGGAAATGAGGATAAGTCTCTAGTGATACAATAGTGAATAATTGTTATCAGGACTGATTGTGAAGGCTGGAAATGTAAAGGTAGACATTTTATAGCAAGGAGGGGAGTGATTAACTTTGTAGTCTAGGACTGGAGGATCCTGGGGCCATGAAGGGAGAAGAGTGGAGAGCAGGACCCTACTCAGAGAAGCAGTGATGCCTGAGATGGAGGCAGAGATGATGACGTGGAGACATGGATCAGCTGGGGACTTTAGACCCAGAGAGGGAGAGGGGCTGTGTGCTGATGACAGGGGTGGGAGTGGGGCTGGGGGGAGCAGTCTTGTAGGATATATACTTTGGTTGGTTGTTGATGCATGGAGGGGACTGTAACCAGGGCAATGAAATGATATACAATAGGATGAATGTAAAACTAATGTTCTCCCATGTAAACTATCACATAATTCACAATAAAACATAAAAATAAATAAATAAATAAAATAAGAATATGGAAGGAATGGTTGATGTTCAACCATTTCAATAGGTAGCATATGTTCAAGAGCTAATGATACTGAAGGAACAAGTTCAAGATACATTGAAGGCATTGACAATGAACATGTGGGAATTGATGGAATACAAATTGAAATCTTTCAACAAACTGATGAAGCACTAGGTACTCACTCTTCTATGCCAAGAAATTTGTAAAACAACTACCTGGCCAACAGATTGTAAAAGATCCACATTTGTGCCCACTCCAAAGAGTGCAACGGAATGCAATCGGACAGTATCATTAATATCACATGCAAGTAAAAAATTTTAAGGATAATACAAAAAAAGCTGGAAGCATACATTGACAAAGAACTTCCAGAGGTTTAAGAAGATTCAGAAGAGGATATGGAAGGAGAGGGATCATTGCTGACTTCAGATAGATCTTGGCTGAAAGCAAAGAATACCAGAAAGCTGCTTATCTGTGCTTTATTTACCCCACAAAGACTTTCGATTGTGTGTATCATGCCAAGCTATAGAGAACATTGCAGAAAATGAGCATTCTGGAACACCTAATTGTGCTCATGAAGAGCCTATACATAGACCAAGAGGCAGTTGTTCAAACAGAACAAGGGAACGCTGAATGGTTTATAATTAGGAAAGGTGTGTGCCAGTGTTGTATTCTATCACCATACTTATGCAATATGTATGCTGGACAAATAATCTAAGAATCTGGGTTATGTGAAGAAAAACATGACACGGAAGGAAGATTCACTAACAACCTGTGATATGCAGATGATACAGCTTTGCTTGCTAAAAGCAAAGTGGAGTTAAAATACTTACTGATGAAGATCAAAGATGACAGCCTTCGATACGGCTTGCAACTCAATGTAAAGCAAACAAAAATACTCACCACTGGACCAATAATATAAATGGAGAAAAAAAATGAAGTTGTCAAAGACTTCATTTTGCTCCAATCAACCATGGAAGCAGCAGTCAAGAAATCAAGCAACATATTGCATTAAGCAAATGTGCTGCATAAGACCTCTTTGAAGTGTTGAAGAGCAAAGATGTCAGCTTGAGGACTAAGGTGTGCCATGGTATGTTCAATAACTTCATACACATGTGAAAGTTGGACAGTGAATAAGGAAAACCCTAGAAGAATCAATATATTTGAGGTATAGTGTTGGAGGAGAATATTAAAAGTTCCACGGACTGCCAAAGTACAAACCAATCTGTGTTGGAAGGAGTACAGCCAGAATGTCCCTTAGAAGCCAGAATGGCCAGACTTCATTTCTCATATTTTGGATTTATTATCAGGATGGACCAGACCCTAGTGAAGGATATCATATTCGGTAAAGTCAGAGAAAAAGATGGTCAGTGAAAAAGAGAAAGACCCCCATGGAGATGGATTGGCACAGTGGCAGCAGTATTGGGCTCAGACATAGCAATGATTGTGAGGTTGGTGTGGGACTGGGCAGTGTTTTGTTCTGTTGTGCATAGGGTTGCTATGAGTTGGTAGTGACTCGATGGCATGTAACAACAACAACAATGATATAGACATACAAGTATTCCTTGTACAAGGAATACTTGTATGTCTCTTGAAGTTACAAAGGGCTTCAAAAAGTTCATGGAAAAATGGAATTAAATGATGATAAAATTTTCCCATGAACTTTTTAAGTCGCCTTGTATGTTATTTAGAACTATTTAATGCACCTGGAAAACTCCCAAAGTAGAATATTAAGTGAAAAAAAGGGTAGAGCAGCTCTACTAGATCTAGTATCCTCCCAAAATTAAAAACAAAATTGGAAGGAAAGATATTAAAAATTGTAAAAGACATTATCTCCAGAAGATAGCATTATTGATGATTACCATGTTCTTCTTTAAGCTTTTCTGAACTTTCCAGTGTTTTTCTTTTTTTACATTAAACACGCATTCATTTTAAAATCATAAAAGTCTAGCTCCACTAGTTAAATATCCTGACTGATGACAAAGGACTGTGAAGACCATCCTAAATTAATCTTTCTGGTTTGGGGCTACAGTTAAGTTCCTTCTAAGACTGGCACAGCCGGTTAATGAGCTGGATTGCAAAATTGGTTTGAACTGCAAGTTCAGTGGTTCAAGCTCACCAGCCACTCCTTGGTAAACCTAAACAAGGTCTCTATGAATCTGAACCATCTCAATGGCACTTAACAACAACAAAAAGAAGACTCAAGCCAGAAGATGATTCAAAAATTTAAGCCAGCATGCACAGGGGCCCCACAACATGCTGGCAACTTGCATGGTCTAGGCTCCTAATGACTAAGGGACAGCTGGGCGGGATGGCCCAACATTCAAGGGAGTTGTTGTAAGAGGCATGATCTCTGACAGTTACCCGCTGCCCGGTGCTCCCGCCTACCAGTTTCGGGGTCACATTGGTGTTCACAGGGGTCTAAGAGCCGCCGGGCACAGAGGTCCATGGCCCATGGCCCGCTGGAGTTCTGCTGAGAATAGAGAACCACTTGAGCAGGGTTCAGCCAGTCGCTGGCATCCAGCTGGCTCCCCTCCAGCAAGATGAAGCGGCTCCCTGCAGGGGCGAGAAAACACACCCATGTGTCCACACACAAGTCACTGGGGACACAGACAAAGCCACTCCCCACACTAGTCCCCATCCCAGATCATGACTTCCATCAGTCCTAGATTTTGATTAACTCCAGAGCAAAGGGTCCGAAGATAGAGGCTCAGCCATCCTGTAGGCTGCTGTGAGACCAGGAGGGTTAGGCTCTCCAGTCACTGCTGCCCTGCCCACTCCTGTTTCATCTAGGACTTCTTAAGGTATACAGGGACAGTGCAGCGATGACAATGACACAGCTCCACCAGATCTCACCACAGGCACTGGCTCTCATCCAGGAGCAAGGACCTGCTGCCTGTCTTCCCTCGCAATGAAATCACAGGCCCCTACCACTGCAAACAGTCCCCCACCTGTTTCCAGCCTTATAGCAGCCCAGAGAACAGACATTAATAAGCCAATTAGGAACTCTGGGTTTAAATAATTCAGGGACTCTCAGAACCTTTATTATTCCCTCATTATATCGGGGATCTCCCTGGATGAAAGTAAATTCTTGCTTCAGAGTTCTGGTCTGAGAGTGAGTTTCTACAATTAAGAGTTTTCCACCTGGGCATACCAAACTGAAGCATGGCTAATCCTTAAACATCTCTACTACTCCATTCAGCTCTGCCTCTCAAGGACTAAGTGAACATCACTGCCAACCTACCTACATAGCCTGTGTGCTGTGTTTCTCTACAAAGATGGGGACTTATTTCAAAAGAAGCAAGCAAGCATGAGACAAGGCACCAAAAAAAGTTTTTGTAACCTACTTACTCATTTCATATCTGGACATTCTTATGTCGTCCTCAGCCTGACTTATCTGGGTTTATGTTTTATTTGTGTGTGTGTTTCCTGTTATAGTAATAACCAACAGTGATCTCTGACAGCGTCTCTATCTCTTGCCTAACCTGAAAGCCTTCATCTTTGAGGGGAGGAGGTCTCAGCTCAGAAGAAGAGGGCTTACCATCGGCGATCAGGTGCTCGGGGACATGCAAGGTGATTTTGACGACGAGAGGGCAGCTGACGTGAGAGGCGCACACCAGGCCGATCACACAGCTGGTGATGCTGATCAGCGTCAAGGTGGTCTTATTCACAGGACTCCGGGGAGAGCCCACTGCAAACAAGACAAAAGCAAGGCACATGAAGATAAACGTCTCAGCCCTGAAAATCCAATATGACCTGTACTCTCTGCACAGCCTGGCAAAGGGAAGTGACTGGTAAGCTTAGTCCTGGGTGGACAGAGTCTGCAGCTGCAAGACCTCTGTTCCCTTAATCCCTGCAGAAGACTACATTATTCATTGGATTCAACAAGGATTTGGTCAACAAGTGAGCCACAGTTCTCTGCACTTTTCCTGGTCCAGAGTCACAAGAGAAAGCATGGTGTGAGGAATTGTCTACCTCAATTTATCTCCTTGGAGGCCCCTGATGGTACAAATGGTTTGTGCTTGACTACTAGTCTAAATGAAGTCATCTGGTGTGGCACTAGAGGATAAAGGCTGGACCATAAGATCAGCTTGAACCTCAAGGTCAGTGCTTCAAACTCACCAGCCACTCCTTGGAAACCCCATACAGGGTCACTATGAGTTAGAACCAACTCAACAACAACAACGACTAACCAAAATGTTGGCAGTTCAAACCCAGTCAGATGTATCACAGAAGAAAGGTCAAGAAATTTGCTTCTGTAAAGATTACAGCCAAGAAAACCCTATGGAGCACTTTTTTTTTTTTTGCTTTATAATAACACAGGGGTCACGACATGAGTCAGTGTCAACTTGTCAGCACTGGATTTATTTGTTTCGTTTTGGTTTGGTTTGACTTGCCTAACTCAACTTCATTCTCTTGCTGAAAAGCAATAGGAATACTGCAACCCCATGTGGAACTCTCCTAATTCCCATCACTTCACAGAGCATGCTCCCCACAGAGCTTTCCCCCAACTCCTGTGCTTCAAACCACTTCTTCAGGATGAAGCTCCTAGCTTGAAAACCTTGCGCTTACACTACGGGTGTGAGCTGCAACACATGACTCCTACTTTTCAGGGAGAGGGCGACAGCTGGGAAGGTAGGTCTGTGTGTGTAGAGGCTGTTGTTGCACCAGAAGACTCTTCACAATCCTGTAGCCTTGGAAGTGGAAACTTACCAAATAATAACTGCAGGGGAATAAGAAACACTCCTAGCTGTTAGGTGGACACATGGGTTGGGGGAAGAGGTATTTTTGCTTTTGTTTTGGTGAACCTAAAATGGTGGCAAGCAGGGGACCATTCTGCAGATATGAGACAATAAGAAGCAAGGCAAGGTGCCAACAGAGTTGTGTGGGTCCTTTGCAATTTTATTCTGTTCTGTGTTTCATTATTGACAGTAATAAAAGGTATCTATTAGGAAGCATTAACCAGGTGGCAGACACCGTGCTAACTGTTTTGCGTACATTATTTTTGAGTTTAATATTTGTTTCCTTACAACAAATCTTTGAGCATGCACAGGAATCACCCACTTTACAAGTAAGAAAATGAAAATAAGTTTCAAAGAGATTGACCTCATAGTGAGAAGTCAACATTTATGATGTGGTAACTAGGTTTCAAGTGAAGCCAGGTAGCTCCCTAGGATAAACACTGGGCTGCAAACCACAAGGTTTGTAGTTCAAGTCCATCAGTCATTCTACAGGAGAAAGATGAGGCTTTCTATTCCAGCAAAGATTCACAGCCTCAGAAACCATACATGGGGCCGCTTATGAGTCAGAACCGGCTCAATGGTACTTAACAATAACAACAACTAGGTTTGAAGGAGCCCTGGTGGCATAGTGGTTAAGCACTTGGTTGATAACCAAAAGGTTGGTAGTTCAAACCCACCAGCTATTCTAGGAGAGAACGATGAGGCTTCTGTAAAGATAACGGCCTTGGAAACCCTATGGGTTGTTTCTATCTATCTTGTAATGTTGCTGTGACTCAAAATGGACTCGACAGCAATCGCTTTTTTTTAGGCAGCATTACTCAGGGCTTTAAGCGGATCATATCATTTAATATATACCACAGTTTGGTGAGGCAGCTCCCAGAGAAGAACAGGAGGTTAAAGAGACTCTAGGGTTTATCTAGGGTCAAACAACTATGAGGAATCTGGATGGGGATCAAACTGCAGGTCTAGTTGAGGCTTCAACCCACAAGAATAAATTGGAACACCTGTTCTCAGGTACACAAGGATAGGTTTGCTCCATGCCTATACAAGGCCTTTTCAAGGACCAGGGTCTCCTGAGATAGGTGTATTGGAAGGGAAAACTTGAGGGCAGCAATCCACTTCTGGGTCCTCCAGTCCATTGCTGCCTGGAGATACTCTCTTTCATCATGGAGACTTTCTCCTCACACTCAACAATCTGTATCTCCAGGCCAGCCGGGGACTCAACTGCTGACCTAGCATCAGAAAGTCCCGCAGGCTTTCAAATGCAACAAAGCTAACACTGGATTCCCATCTTCCCTCCAAATATGTCTTCCTCCCATTTCTATTACTGCAGTGAAGAATGCGGTCATCCACACAGTTCCCCAAGTCAAAAAATCCTCCATCACATGGAATTCATTCTGAGCTCTGGTAGCGTAGAGGTTACGAATCGGGCTGCGAACCTTAAGGCCAGCAGTTCGAAACTACCAGCCGCTCCGTGGGAGAAAGATGAGGTGTTCTGCTCCCGTAAACTTTCTCCCATAAAGATTTACAGCCTCGGAAACCCTGTACAGGGTCGCTATGTGTCGGAACTGACTTGACGGCACTTAACAACAACAACATTCATAGGCCATGCCCTCCCTACCAACAGTACCATTAAATCCTTGATGTTTGCCTCCGTAGTGTCTCATTGCTCCACTCTCTCTATTGCTGAAGCCTCTGCTCACCTAACACCTGGCTATGGCAGTAGCCATGGCCTTGTATCCCTGCCTCAGTCTTTCCCTATTCTCACCTATCCTTCTCTGCCCCCAGAACAATCCTCCACAAAGTAGAGAGGATGAAGGCAATGCTCTCTGGAGGTTTCTACTATGCCATGGGAAGCATCAAGTCCAAGGCTCTTGGAACCCAGGCCATGCTCTCACTGGTTTTCTGCTGATCTTTCAGCCTGACTGTCTAAGCAACCCACAAACCTGCACTTTCAGCTTCACTCTCATAAACTACTTACAACTCCATGACTAGACTATCATCATTTATGTCTCTGTGACTTGACACATATATTCTCGTCCTCCACAGAATGCCATTTTGTCACCTTGTCAGCCTGGTATACACCTACTCTTTAAGTCTCAGCTCCAACAACATCCCCCTGTAAATACTGTCCTGAAACCTTCAAGAACATATTGTTACTCTTCCCCTGGTGTTCCTCTAGCCCTTGATGAGCTGTGTCTTCAGAGTCTTGATCACAAAGCCTTGTCACTGTTTAGAGGACCTCACTACTTGCCTGTAATTGCCGTGACCTGCTGCTACTCATCTTCTTGTCTTGTTGGCTCATCTGTACTATTAACGTATAATCTAGCACTTCCACTTGCATTCAGAACTTCCAGTAGATTCTATGATTCTCGGAACCAGGGCACATAGATTAACATGGCATGTGCGTAGTCCTTTGATAACTAGCTTGTTTCTTCAACCTTGACCCCATCACTCCTATGCACATAGGCACGCACTCTCTCTCTCTCTCTCAATTGTTCTCTAAATATTATATCCCAAATGAGAGCTGCCATGTTGAACTACTTTTTCTTCCTTGAATATGCCATGTTCTTTTGTGCCTTTAAGGCTTTTTTATGCTATCTTCTTCAACCTGAATGACCTTATCCCAGACACTTCCCCTGTTTCAGGAAATTCTATGCGTTGTATATAGTTCAGTTCTATTTATGATCTCCTTTCGTGCCTCCTATTGCCACCAGTTAGAATGAGCTATTCTCTCTTCTGAGCACTCATCATTTTACTTGATTCATATTTTTAAATTAACCCTTACCACTATGCCCGGTTCTACCACATATCACAAAGCCTGACCTATCACAGGTGGGTTATTAAATGTTTCTACAAGTATGACTGATATATGCAGTTCAGTTCAACAATTATCAAAAACACTAATTATCTATTATTGGCAATATGCTTCACCAGGTACATTGGAAAAATAGCCTTAGGCAGGTCCATCCCTAAGGGACTCCAGTGTAGTTTTCACAGCAACAAATGCTTGATGCACTAGGAGAACTTACTAGTTTTTATTTTAGTTTTTTAATTTAATGATTCTTTACCTACTGTAACTAAACTCATTCTAATTCATCACTGTGGGCTTTCTGAAACATGATTTTGCAAAAGCCATGCACACCTGATCAGCCATGCTGATCTCTTGAAGATGGGTCTTGGATCACTACCTACTTTATAGAAATATGTCACGAAGATCAAGGAAGAGGGTTAGAACCTAACCCCAGTTCTCACCTTGGGGAGGCTGCTGCTGCTACTGCTGCTGCTGCGTCGATTCCAACGCATAGCGACCCAGTATAGGGTTTCCAAGGCTTTAAGTCTTGATGGTAGCAGAAAGTCCCATCTTTCTCCCATGGATCGGCTGGTAGATTTGAACTGCTCATCTTGTTAGCAGTCCAATGTGTAACCCACTATCCTACCAGGGCTGCTTTTGGGGAGACTGAGGTATGAAAAATTAGACTGTAAAGAGCCCCATCGGTCTCTATTGAAAAATGGTGTGAGGAATGTTGGGACTGATAGCAGCAAGGCCTACAAAACCTGCGATTGAGGAAGAAAAAGGCTTCTTCCCATCTCTGGAATGAATGCCTGCGGTAAGAACTCCATTAGAGATATGAGTGAGCCAAGATGACTGTGTTTCCGGGAGGCACTGGTAGACAATTGTTGGGAAAAAGTACAATTGGGGGTAGCACACGGTGACACCACAGAGACATCCTCCATTGTATGTCAAGGGGTTCCTGTCCAGAATTCTCTAAAACAGGGTACTGTGGAACCCCAAACGAGCCAGGCTGCCCTGCAGAGATTTCTAACAGCATCAACAATAAGGATCATCAACAATAAGGATTTCATAGTTCTTTACCAGTTACCAAAAAAGCACATTTTAATCTCATTTATTCCCTACAGTAGCTCTAAAGGTGAGGTATTGCTAACCCATTGAATATATCCAGTATGGTGCAGCAAGTAAATGGTGGAGCCAATGGGTGCCTGAAGCCATATCTTCCCTCAAGGAGGATGTTAATTCAGTATAGTCAGACACAATGGTCACCACAGCTACAACAGGCACACCGGAAGCCACTACACCACTGGGGTGAGGTCAAGATGGTGGCTGTTTGGAAGGGCAACTCTATCAATGTTGAAGAAGACTCATTAGTTACCTGGGACCCTGCCAAGAAAATGAAAGGGAACTGGGAACTTGGGAACTTGGATTCTGTACTTGTATTCAAAAGGGAATTAAAGGTCAAAAACCATTGGGTTTTACATAGTTCTTCAACTACCCTTGCTTCCCCCAACTCCTCAATTCCTGCTTAGCTAAATACCAAGGCAGATGTGACTGGGTAAGCAAGTGGTACATATTATACCCTTTTATCAACTTTGTTTATTCCTACCATACTTCATCAACTATATTTCCTTTGTCTAAACACCACACTGTAACTCCTAAAGCTTCCAGAAGGAATTGAGAGTCTTCTGACCAAGAAATAGCCTTTCAAACAACTTGGAAACTTGTTTGAGAGTGCCATTATCTGGGAGAGATGATTCTCTGAAAATTTTCACTCTAGGTTCTTCGTTCATTCTTAGAAGGAAACATTTGTGGTCCAAGGACTCTTTCTGCAGAAACTAGTTTCAATACACAGATCCTGCAACATGTCACAACTCCTCTAGCTTCTTTCTGTCTCCTCCCTTCAAGCCCCTTCACCACACTCTGCCCACTTCTACCAACCTCTACTGCGCCTTCGGCTTCGTGAGGGGTCCGTGTAAAAGGTCAGCTGGGGGTCGTTTTCTGCCTCTGGGCCAGAATCCCCTTCAGGGTTTAGGAAGGCAGATCCAGCTGTAATGAAAAGCAGTATATCAGAGACAACAACTTCAGTTTTGGCTTCAGGACCCCAAAGCATTGGGCCCGTTCAGCAGAAAATCCATAAGATGAAAGTGAGTTGAATGTCAGTCTAGAGTATCCTAATACAAAGCCTTGTTGGTGAAGGAGACATTCATTTGACAACAATCATAGAGTTTCACTCCTCCTGCGCCCTCACTCCTAGCCCACATTCCCTCTTACTCAGGTTATTTTGGGCAACTGCTTGAGGACAAAGGGTGAAATGGAAAAAGGAACATTTTCCTCATTATAGAGCTTGATTCTGGTTGATATAAAACCAAAATTATGTCTCACATCAATGAAAAAAAAATAGAATATTACCTTTTTGTGTTTTCTTTCCAGTTCTATAATTAATATGTATTCTTCAAAAGAAGAAGAAGAAAAATACACAAAAATGTGTAAAGGGAGCAATCCTGATTTCTAAATATACCATTCAAAGAAACACTGATAATCTTTTTTTTTTTTTTTAATGTTTTATTGTGAATTATATGATAGTTTACATGGGAGAACTTTAGTGTTACATTTATTCCATCGTATATCATCTCATTGCCATGGTTCCAATCCCTTCCATGCATCATCAACCACCCAAAGGGTATATCCCAGAAACCCGCCCCCTATACTTCCCCCTCATCCCCCCAGTTTTCGGCCCACAGTCCCCTTCCCTCTCTGGGTCCAAAGTCCCCAGTTGCTTTATCACTCCACGTCATCATCTCTGTCTCTATCTCAGGCATCTCTGTTTCTCTGGGTAGGGTCCCGCTCTCGGCTATTCTCCGTTGATGGTCCCACAGGCCTCTGCTCCTATCCTGGAGAATTAATCACTCCCTTCCTTGTTACAAAACTTCTACCTTTGCATTTCCAACCCTCATAGTCCGTCCTGATAAGCATTATTCACTACAGTATCATGAGTTACCCATCTGTAACTCCTTTCATCAGCTCCGCCAGACAAACTGAATAGTACCTACTGGAGAGTCTGCCTTCTGCCATGCTCCCTAGCACCAGGTTCCCTCTTGAAAGCTTGTAAGCCAGTCACTTCTTGCCTTTGTAGTCCCTCCCTCCCCATTTGAGTATCCAATGTCCTAGCTGCCCTTTTCCATCCACTCTGTGTGTGGGGGGTTGTGTGAATGTTTCTTGCTCTGAGGATTAAACACGGTTAATCTTTGATGCATACACTACTCATCTTTTCTGACACCCAAATTGATAAGGGTTTTTAAATCCTCCTATAAGAAGGCATTATGTGATATCTTCTATTTTATAACCTCCCTTTTTCCATTTAATAAATGGTGTATGACTTTCCAAGATCTACACAATCATATTCAATGACTGTGTGTTAAGTCACTGGGAAGCAGACAGATGTGCCAGGTAGTTAACCAGTTCCCTATTGATGGACACTTAAACTATTTCCAACTTTTTCCCCTTTTAAACAATGTTGTGATAAACAGTCTTTTCCACACATCTTTAAGTGCTTACCCAATTATTTTCTTAGGAGATATTCTTAGTGGTGAAATCATTTGGTCAAAGGGTTTGCATATTTAATTTTTGTTGTTTGTTTGTAAGTCGTACCCAACTGGTATCCAGAATGACTGTACTAGGTCACACCACTCTAACAATTCATGAGACAGTGAGTAATAGATATTAAAGGCCCTGGTTCCACCAATATATAGAAAATGGCCTGTAAGCTCTAACATCAGACATGACATAACGTACCTCTTGCTTTATTGTTGATCCGCTTTCTCTGGCTACTGGAGGTGTGAGAGAGTAGGGTGGCCTGCTGGTGGTTAGAATCCACGGGGCTGGTGGCAATGATGTTATCCTTGTACTTGTTCATCAATGATAGCTTGGCATTGTCACTTCCTGTACAAGGATAATTCCAGGCACAATTTTAAGACAGAAAGCTGAAAGTCAAAGCAAGGGCATCTCTACATGAGCTGAGTGGATCGAGTTTCACAGAGATGAAATAAGGAAGTTTTGAAGGAAGAGACAGAGAAATTAAAACATCACTCTTTGGTTTCAAGGGGGATTACAAGCTATAGGAGAAGGAGTGAAGTAAAGGTGATTACAATGGAAAATCCAATGTAACTAATTCTGTCTTGATGGGTCAACACTTGTGGCCCTTTGACTATAAAAACACTGCAGATGGTTTTTGTTTTGTTTGGATTGGGGTTTTTTAATAACAGATTTTAAGATAATTTGAATTTCAGTGTACTGAGGTAGAACATGCACTCTGTCTTTCATCACACTGTGTACCATTCCCTGTTGTCTGGCATCAGACCGAGATATGTTATCTGCTTCACATCTGAAGACACTCAGTAGCCCCTGAATATCATACAGCTAATTCGTAGCACTATGCTAGGCGTGTGGGGAATATTAGAGAATCTGAAGACATGTCCCCTGTTCTCAGAGTTCTCAGACTTTAAATCTTCCTAGGAAATGGACTATTTATATAGAACTTCTTTTAGATCTCAAGCAGAATGGAAACCGCTATGTAATTCCAGATTTTCCAAGCCCAAGTGAATGCCCATATACATTAAGCAACATTTGATAACAAAACATTGTCCTCAAAAATAGGGCAATTCCTTGAAGGGCCACTGCCTTAGGATTTTAGCTATATTCGTAGAGTAAAGAGAGCTGTTGAGTTACTGTGAAATAAAAGTGGTCTCTCCTTTTCTGCTCTTTTTTGACCCTAATCTTGTCATCCACACAATGTCTCCAAAATTGCACAAAGCATCTGATGACTGACACCTTGATTGCATTCCATCATTTTTTTTTTTTGAGGGGGGGTAAGCACATTCCTTACAAAGGTCATAAAAGAAAAATGCCCCAGAATAAAGCCTCAGGATTCACAGAAAAGAACAGATACCACCATTCCATCCACTTCAGTGAAGACTCAAATCACCCAATATTCTATATACCCAAATGCTATCCATACATGGTGATCTTTTCTATCTCCTTATTTACTGGGGCTTGCTCATGACATACTAAAAAGGCTCCCATCCCCTCCTCTATTGGATGTAAAAGCATCTCTGCTTCTGGTACAGGGAAGAAATAAAAAGGAATCCAATTTACACTTGCTCTTCTGATTTTCTAGATGAGAAACAATTCCCTTCATCCCAGGACACAGCTACTTCTTCTTGCCTACCTGAGGACAGAGACTGGCAGGTTCCATTATAAATGACAGCCAGTCACTAACTAAGATAGCAGCTGCTCCCAACCTACTCATTAGCTCCCAGAGACAAAGAGCCAAACAACCCATATCGTTTTCCCATTGCACCTGGAGTGAGGTCCATGCCGGCTTTCTCGTTGCAGCCCTGCAGGGAGTCGAGCGTGCGAGTGACCTGGCTGGCGAAGTCCTCCCCTCCATTCATGCACTCCCTCTGCAGGTGATGCCGCAGATCTGTGATATCATACTCATAGCCATCCAGGATGGGGGTCTCCCGGATGCTCAGGGTGCCGCTGGAGTTGTGGCCTTGCACACGGGCGTTCCGCAGACTTTCCCTCCCATGCCCACCAATCAGCACAGAAGGGATGTAGTGGATTTCATTGGCTGCCTCAGCACTGGCACTTTTCTGCGGCTGGGGCACACGGCGGCGTTTGCACCAGCGTCGCCGTGTGTACAGGATCATCACCAGACACAAGATGGACAGGAGTAGAGCAATCATGCCACCCTGGGAGGAGAGAACAACAGATGGATGTGGGAAGATGGTGGGCTCTTCCCACAAGAAGTCATAACCCCTTCAGCTACCTCCATGCATCATTCATTTGTTAATTAATTCATTCAGGTGCATTAAGCATTTATAGCAAGCATCATTCAGCAGCAAGTGGACCGTCTGCTGTATTGATGTTTAGGATGTGAGGAAAATGGGATCTAGATTTCAAGTGGTCCAAGGTAACTTCTGACTTAGAAAATAATGTGAAGAAGAAAGAAGTCATTGGCTTATAAGTATTTGTGTGTGTGTGTCTGTGATTTCATCTCCAGAAATAGGGGTTGGGATGGAGTTTCTTTTTTAAAGCAAATCTATTAAATATAAAAAGAAGCTCTGGTAGGGTAGTGGCTATGAGTTGGGTTGCTAATCTCATGGTCAGTAGTTCAAAACCACCAGTGGTAGCATGGCGAAAGATGAAACTTTCTGCACCCATAAAGATTTACAGCCTAAGAAACCCTATGCAGGGTCGTTATGTGTCAGAATCAACTATGTGACACATAAACACCATCACCACTATTACAATGTAAAGCTAACATCTGTTTTCTTCCTATCCCACACCTTAAGTGGTTAAACATTAGGCTACTAACTGGAAGGTCAACAGTTCAAACCCACCAGCCTCTTTGCAGGGAGAAAAATATGGCAACCTGCTTCAGTAAAGACAGCAGTCTTAGAAACCCTTTGGGGCAATTCTACTCTGTCTTGTATGGTAAGTCTGAGTTGAAACTGACTCCACAGCAGAGCATTTCCCTATGCTTATTCCACCTTAAAAATCAATCATGTGGATTCCTACTCCCCTAATCATCTGCATGTCCGGTAAAGTCTAACCTCAGATTCCTCATCTATAAAGTGGAACTGATACTACCTATCCCATGGTGGTTAGAAAGATTATGTAATAGGGAAGGTTTTGTGTCAATTTTGCTGGGCCAGGATTCTCAGTAGGTTAGCAGTTAAGATGTATTTATTCACCGACATGATGAGATATAATATGATACAATCAGCCCCATGATGTGATCAGCTCTGATCTGATATGATTATCCTATGCATTGTAAATCCTCACTTCTATGATGTGAGGCCAGATGCAGTGTATAGGATTAGGTGTATCTTGAGTCACCGAGATATAAAAGGAGAGAGAAGTGAGTAGAGAGAAGAGTAGGGAATGGAATGTGTCCTTGAACCTTGAGTTCCCTGCACTGTGAAGCTCCCAGATCTAGGGGAAGATTGAAGTCTAGGGAATGCTGGACCTACAGCTGCTGAAAGGAGACAAGGACCTTTCCCCAGAGCCAGCACTCTGAATTTGGACTTCTAGCCTCCAAAACTCCGAGAAAATAAATGTATGCTATAGCAGCACTAGATAACTAAGAAAGAGCCCTTCATAGTGGATTATGAGCTGGGCTACTCACCACGAGGTCAGCAGTTTGAATCTACCCAGAATGAAGGAGAATGATGAGGCTTTCTGCTCCCATAAAGATACACAGTCTCGGAAACCTCTACAGGGTTGCTATGAGACAGAACCAACTTGACAGCATACAACCCCCACAGATAACTAAGATTACACTAGGTAACTATGCCAAGTGCCCAGCACTGCACACAGCATATGAGTGTTGAGCTATGCTCAACCTAAAGTCAAAAGTTACCATCTGAGTAACTGGCCCAGCAGGGGAAAGTCATGACAATTCCAAGGAGAAATTTACATCCATCAGGGATTTGCAACCACTTGTGGGAAGGAATCTCACGATTTGAGCATGACCTTTTTGAATTTCTCCCCATCACATGGTCCTGGTTGATGGTCTCTAGTCTCCTAAAGTTCAAAGGAAGGAGCTGAGATCCTTTTCATGGCTCAGACAGGCGGAGACGTTTCCTTCTAAAGTTTCTGGTTCTCAAAAGCCATTACTTAACAATCAGCTCCCCTTAGCTGTTGGTCAGGGGCAAGGACGCAGGGCCTCAGTGAGACTGATCACCTCGCCCTGATATCTGTCCAGCGGTCTTGTGGAAGGTCTTGCAAGCCTGCTGCTGCACACTGCTTGGTGGGCATAAATCTTCCCAAGCACAGTCTGTGTGCACTCCCTTTATTTAGGTCAATATCCCTCCAAATGTGTTTCATTAGGACAGGGTGTGCCAAAGGATTCTGCTCTCAACCTTGGGTTTCAATCACTGCCACGCTATCATAGAGTCTAGAGATGAAAATCCCCCTTGTTCATCCCCAGGGGGCCCACCCACACTAGACTGGGTCAAGATTATTGCCTCCAACCCATTCAAGAGGGCTTTTTTCCAGTCTCATAATGATTATGTCTTAGATTTATAAAGTTCTTCTTGCCTGCTGTAAATCTTCCCAGCTATCCTCCCTCTCCTACCATGGCTGTGAGCAAAGGAATACACACACACATACACAGGAGATGTTGCCTCTTTCAAAGAGGCATCACAGAGGAGCAGAGACATGAAGCAACAGCCAACTGACAAGTGACAGGTCACACTAGGTGGCTTGTCAGGGACACACAACAGCCTCTTGGTCTTCAAATGTTTCTTTTATCAGTGGAACCCTTTCTCCTGGTTAAATCTTGCATGCAAACACAGAGACAGCATAAACATGAAGTTGTTCAGGTTACAGTAGGAGAGGGAGTCTAAAGCCAAGTACCCTAGGCCCTTGCTAATGCAACCTGCTTCCCTTCCATCTGGCAGCCCCTTGAGGCACCCAGAGCACTGTGTAGAAGACAGAACAGCTGAATGGTGCCCTAACTAAGCCCTGGACCAGTTCTCCAAAACTACTCTTTGTCTCTAACCCAATCATTTTTCAGTTGAACCTTCAGGCCTACTATCCCTTTTTTCACCCCAAATTGAAGCTGTAACAACAGGTAATTAAGCCATACAGAAGGAATAACTTCTTGACTGAGAGCAGTTGTCAGACATTGAATTAAGCTAGTGAAAGCAAGAGGTAATTTTATTCCCTAAAGAGCTATAACAGTAGCATAAACATCAGTCTCTGAGGAATGGCTTAAACACCATCTTTCCTGTTCACATGAAGGCTTTTAGGAAGCCCTTCTAGTCTTCCTCTGTAATTCTCTTGTCAGATGGTGACAAGGTGGGTATGGGAAGATTCTGGTCATAGATTCCCTCCCTGTATGAGACAGTAATAAAACCATAGTGGCTGACCCTTATTCAACTTTTATTATGTGTTAGACATTTGTTTTAAATGCTCAACACTTTTTAACTTAGAGGAAGGTACAATTATTTCCCATTTTACATTTACAAAAGTTGAGGCACATAGTTGAAATAGTTTGCCTGAGGTCACACCAGGAATGAGTAGAAGAACTGGGCTGGGAACCCAATTACTACTCTTTGAAAGCCTACATTCTTAACCACTAGGATACAGTTACCCTGAACGAACGTTCCTCACTGGGGACATAGACCCTGGACATCAGTCTCACAAATTAGCAGATATTGTAAGACTGTGGGTGTTTGCACCCAGCTTTATTCTCACTTCACGAAGAGAAAATAAACCATTCACAGGGCACATCCAGATGACAGTGGATCAAAAGAAGCACTCATAAACAAAGGACCTTTTTTTTTTTTTTTTTTGTACTCACTAAGTACCCACCTCTAAGATTAGTTGCTGTGGAAAGACAACACTCATTTCAATTCAAACTTAACTATTCAAATAAGATGATGTGCTTCACACATCACAGTATACATGGAGGACAGCATCAGACCCTCAATTTAGCTACATTTCAACAAAGAAAAGCACTATCATACTGTTCTGTTTCAACTTACAGACCCACTGACAATCTGTAGGTCCAGCCTCCTCTTTTTCTGATGGAGATAAGAAAACAAGGCCCAGAAAAACCCAACTAGGCACTAGACTTTTCTCTTTTTTTTTTTTTTT
>NW_006408618.1:8009341-8016414 GCF_000296735.1 Chrysochloris asiatica
TCAGAGTTCTGGGACCATCCCCTGAGCCTGCTTGGTCGGGTGTTCTGTGTTGTTGGCGGAGCTCTCTGCTACACATCCACCCGATCCGCCATCTGTTTGTTCTCTCCTAGACTTTTCTCTTCTTGACTGCTCTTTTCAAGGTGCCATTTTGTTAGCTTCATCTGAAGGACCATGTGCATGAAACATATAGATAAAATTCGTTGTTAGTTGATATCAAGTCAGTGTTGACTCACGGTGTTCTCATGTGTGTAGAGCAGAACTGCTGGATAGCATTTTCAAGACTCTGACCATTTGGAAGTGGGTCTGTTTTCCAAGGGGCCTCTAGGTAGGTTTGAACCACCAACCTTTCAGCTAACAATTATACATTTTACTATGTGCACCACTCAGGTAACCTCGAAATACAATTAAGAATATTATATGGAGCTAGGACACTGACATTTGTTTGGCAAAATCACTGTATTTAGCTTCTCTAATCTTGTTTTAGGGTCCTGGTGTGGTGCTGTGGGTTAATGCACCAGACTGCAAAGCTGTTTGAACTGCAAAGTTGGTGGTTCAAGCTCACCAACTGCTCCTCGGAAACCCTATACAGGGTCGTTATGGGTCAGAACCAACTCGACGGTACTTCACAACAACAAATCTTGTTTTGGATTCCTGGTGTGGCACTGTAGGTTAATGTGCTGGACTGCAAGGCCAGTTTGAACCACAAGGTTGGCAGTTCAAGCTCACCAGCTGCTTCTTGGAAACCCTACACAGAGTCACTATGAGTTGAAGCAGATTCAACAGCACTTAACAACAACAACAAATCTTATTTTGGAGTCCTGGTGTAGCACTGTACAATAGGCACTGAACTGGTAACTGCAAGGTCAGCAGTTCAAACCCATCAGCCAGTCCTCAGAGACCCTACATAGGGTCACTATGAGTTTGAACTGACTCAATGGCGCTTAACAATAACAACCACCAGGAACCCTGGTGGTGTGGTGGATTAAGCATTGGACTGCTAATAGAAAGGTCAGTGATTCAAACTTACCTGCTACTCCACAGGAGGAAAATGAGGTCATTGGCTTTCTTAAAGATTCCCAGCCTTGGAAATCCTATGGAGTGGTTCCACTCTCCTATGGTGTCACTATATGCTAGAATCAACTCAATAGCAGTGGGTTTAATATTGCTTTAGCAAAATGTTACCTTTATTTAAAGCCAGTGCTCTTGTGCCCTCAGAATTCTAATAAACAGTTACCAATAATGAACTCCAGTCATTAGGTAAAGCACAGCACCGATATAGGAAAAACGATTCTCAGGTACTCAAGTTGTAATGAGTTCTATGCCTCCTGGTGTGGCACAGTGGGATAAGCATTGGACTGCAAAAGACATAGGATTTCCAAGAAGTCAGTCAAACCCACCAGCCACTTCTTGGAAACCCCATACAGGAAAAATATGCGTCAGAAATGACTGGACAGTATTTAACAATAGCAATAACATCATAACCCAAATTGATGGCAGCTGTCACAATACTTTTCTATGATTTAGTTATTTGTGGATTGTTATATAAATTATAATATACATAATGTCATGTAACATTAATGTTGTTGTTGTGTTGTATAGTGCCGTTGAGTCGGTTCTGACCCATAGTGACCTTGTATAGGGTTTCCAAGGAGCAACTGGTGAGCCTGAACTGCCGACTTTGCTGTACAAAAGGCTTTGCAGTCTGGCGCATTAACCCATAGCACCACACCAGGACAGGCAATCTTATTTAATAATAATAATATGTAATAACAATAGATAGAAGGAATACACAGAGTCACTGTACCAAAAAGAAATGGTCGATGTTTAACCATTTCAACAGGTAGCATATGATCAAGAGTCAATGATACTGAAGGAAGAAGTCCAAGGTGCATTGAAGTCACTGGCAAAGAACAAGCCACCGGGAATTGATGGAATACAAATGGAAATCTTTCAACAAAGTGATATGGCACTGGAGACACTCAATCATCTATGCCAAGAAATTTGGAAGACAATTACCTGGCCAACTGACTGGAAGAGATCTGTATTTGTGCCCATTACAAAGAGAAGTGATTCAATGGAATGTGTAAATCACTGGACAATGTTATTGATATCCCCTGAGAGCAAAGATTTACTAACGGTCATACAGAAACAGCTGCAACCAGACAGAGAACTTCCAGAGGTTCAAGCTGGCTTCAGAAGAGGATGTGGAACAAGGGATATCATTGCTGATGTCTGATGGACCTTGGCTGAAAGTAGAGAACACCAGAAAGATGTGACTTGTGCTTTACTGACTATGCAAAGGCTTTCAATTGTGTGGATCATGACAATCTACAGACAACAATGTGAAGTATGAGTATTCCTGAACACTTAATTGTGCTCATGAGGAGCCTGTACATAGACCAAAAGGCAGTTGTTCGAACAGAACAAGGCAACACTGAATGGATTAAAATGAGGAAACCTGTGCACTAGGGTTGTATTCTTTCACCACACTTATTCAGATTGTATGCTGAACAAATAATCAGAGAAGTTGTATTAAATGAATAAAATGTAGCACTGGGATTGGAAGAAGGCTCATTAACAACTTATGATATGCAGATGATACAATTTTGCTTGCTGAAAGTTAAGAGGACTTAAAATGCTTTTGATGAAGATCAAAACCACAGCCTTCAGTATGGGTTGCACCTCAATGTAAAGAAAACAAAAATCCTCACCACTGGACCAATAAATAACATCCATATAAATGGAGAAAAGATTGAAGTTGTCAAAGACATCATTTTGCTTGGATCAACCATCAATACTCATGGATACAGCAATCAAGAAATACTGCATTGGGCAAATCGGCTGCATAACACCCCTTTAAAGTGTTGAAGAGCAAAAATATGTCAGTTTGAGGACTAAAGTGTACCTGACTCAAGCCATGGCATTTTCAATAACCTCATATGCATGTGAAAGTTGGATAGTGAATAAGGAAGACTGTAGAAGAGTTGATGCATTGGAGTTATTGTGTTGGAGGAGAATATTGAAAGTGCCATGGACTGCCAAAAGAACCAACAGATCTGTGTTGGAAGAAGTGCTGTCAGAGTGCTCCTTGGAAGCCAGGATGGGCAGACTTTTGTCTCTCTTACTTTGGACATATTGTTAGGAGGGACCAGTCACTGGGAAGGATATCATATAATATTCAGTAAAGCGTAAGTCGGAGAAAAAGAGGAAGACCCCCAGCGAGATGGACTGGCAAAGCGGCAGCATCAATGGGTTCAAATGTAGCAACAATTGTGAGGTTGGCCTAGGATTGGGCAGTTTTTTGTTCTGTTGTGCATAGAGTAGCTATGAGTCAGTACCAACTCGATGGCATCTAACAACAACAATAATAATTTGCAAAATCATTACAAATTATCTCAAAATACTTATATGCCTAACAGGAAGCTGACAGCAAGTAGGAGAAATATACAGTCCTTGGGTGATTAAAAAAGTTCAACACTGGGATATACTAATCAAAAGCTTGACAGATCACACCAACCCCAGAGGTTCCTCAGAAAAAACACATGGTTGTCTCCTTCTGAAAGGCCACAGTTATGAACAGTACATGGGCCTCTACCCTGACATTCATGGGGTACCATGAGTCAGAAGTCAGAATCAGGTATTATGGCAGCAGATCTGACTTAATTCTACTTTGCTAGGAAAAGACATGTGTCTGGTAGTCTTGATACCTTCTGTTCTACCTCGGAGACCCAGTGCTCCTGCTTGGTGAGTTTTGACTCCTGTGAGCAACCTTTGTTGTTGTTAAATGTTGTAGAGTTGGTTCTGAGTGAAAGTGACCTTGTATAGTGCCACTAGGGAATGACTAATAGGTTTGAATGACCAACCTTGAGGCTAGCAATCCAGTGCTTATCTTAGTGCCACACCAGGGTTCCTTTGTTGTTGTTAAGTGCCGTGGAATTGGTTCCAACTCATAGTGATTCTGTATAGGGTTTCCAAGGAGCAGCTGGTGGGTTTGAACCACCAACCTTGCAGTTAGCAATATAGTGCTTATCCTAGGACTCCTTAATGCATTAATATTCCATTATTTTTAACCCTTTTGGCTCTGGTAACGTAGTGGTTACAAATTGGGCTGCTAACTTCAAAGTCAGTAGTTTGAAACTACCAGCTGTTCCACAGAAGAAAGATGAGGCTTTCTGCTCCCATAAAGATGTACAGCCTCTGAATCCCTGTATAGGGTTGCTATGAGTCGGAACCGACTCCACGGCACAAAACCACCACTAAAGCAGATGTTAAGCAGTTTCAGTGAAAGTGATCTTTCTCAACTAATATGAAGAGGTGGCAGATGGGACTGAAAGAAGGTCTAAGCCAAGGGCTATCACTGGGAGCCAAGTCAAAGAATGAAACACAAGTTGCACACCTCTTCTTATCTGACAAAAGACAGTGGTTGGGAGAAACCAACTTCCTTCTGTACTGAACTTCTACTCTGTGTGTGAGTACCAGCAATATCATCATCACAAAGAACTTTATAGAGAGCACAAGGATGCTTTCCACATGCACATGCCTTGCTTCTGAGTTTCTGTTACCCTCGCTGTGTCCAGTGTGTGTTATTTCATTTGTTTCTGTTAGCTTCACTTTTTATGGCAGTGCTTGCAAGTCAGGTCCAACTCATTGCAACCTTGTATAGGGTTTCTAAGGCTGTAAATCTTTGTGGGAGGAAAAAAAAAAAATCCTCATCTTTCTCTTGTAGAGCAGCCGGTGGGCTCCAACTTCTGACCTTGTGGTTCACAGTCCAGTGCTTAACCTACAGAGTCACTGACCTCCCTTTTTATGGCATTAATGATGATAATAATAATAATATGACATTAAGTTTTATCTGCATCCAGGTGACAAGTAGCAAGCTGCAAACTCTGAATGTTAAAAAAAATAATAATAACTCTAACTGCAAGAAAAAAAAATTGTTTTGCTCTTTATTCATCTTATCATGAGATTTCTGATTACTTTATTGATTTTTCTCAAAACTGTTGACATTTTGTAGCTAGAAGTATATTTGGGGTATATGAAACCTCCACATCTGTTAACAAGTTGCTTGCAAAAAAGTGGCATTTAAAATATATTTTTCTTCTAAAAAATCAATAAATCATTTGTACTAGCCTTAAAAGAGATCAAACAAATGAAATCAGCTTTTATTTTATTATGAAATTGACATTTTCAGCACTTACCTAAGAGACTAGTAGTCTGAGGGTTGTCAGATAATTTGCAGATGTTGGAATTTTGATGTAACAACATTTTACATTGTTGGTGATAGCTCAGGGATTGACAGTTCTAGAGAGATCTCTCCCTCAGTTCATCCCAATTCTTCAGGCCTAACTCTAACACTGTCTGTATATTCATGCTGGGACCTGGATGGCACTTCCCTCCCTTAGCTAATTCCTACTTATCCTTCAAAAGCTAATTCAGGGGCACATCCCAGCACACTCTTCCCCAGTCTAACAACACTGTTCACCCTAGAGTACTCAGAGCATTTCCCACATAGCTCTAACCATTTGGGGATGTTGTTAAGTGCCGTTGAGTTAGTCCCATCTCATAGCAACCCTATATTGGGTTTCTGAAGAGCAGATGGTGGATTTGAATGCTGACCTTGTAGTTTGCAGTCAAGTGCTGATCGTACAGCACCACACCAGGAGTTCTGCTCTAACCATAGCACTTCAAAAAAAACAAACAAACACATACGTATATATGTTGTTGTTAAGTGTCATTGAGTCAGTTCTGACTCATAGAGACTCTGTATAGGGTTTCTGAGGAATACCTGGTGTGTTTGAATGCCAAGCTTGTGGTTTGAAAGTCCAGTGCTGATCCTACAGTGCCACATAAGAATATATATATGCTACTGTTGTTGTTAAGTGCCATCAAGTCGGTTCCAACTCACAGTGACCATGGAAAGGGATGGTGAGCTTGAATCACCGACCTTATGGTTCAAACTGACCTTGTGGTCCAGTGCTTTATGTCACACCAGAGCTATATATATATATATCCACTGACACCGAGTCCATTCCAAATCATAGAAGCTATCTAGGAAAGAGTAAAACTGTTCCATAGGGTTTCTGAGACTGTAAATCTTATAGGAACAGACAGCCACATCTCTCTCCTTTGCATTGGCTGGTGGGTTGTAAACCACCGACCTTGTGGTTAGCAGCCAAATGCTTAACTCATGATGCCACTAGGGCTCCTTTACACACACACAAACACACAAACACGAAGTTGGGATTCAAAGCCCTTGGGAAAATTTCACCATCTTTCAATTCCACTTTTCCACACACTTTTTGTTTCTGTGAATGCCACTTTTATGGCATTGCTGCTATATCTAAGTGCCATCGAATGGGTTCCAACTTATAGCAACTCAGCAGCACTTTACCTGGCACTTAACCCAGCTGAAGCCCCCATACATGTATGTGCATATATATGTATTTATTGATTGATAATATTTGCCAGGTCAACATGTTTACAGTACAGTTCAGTGACATTAATTCTATTCATCATGTTATATAAATTGAAAACTCTGTTTCCAAACATACCCATCACTCTTAACAGAAACTCAGTATTCCCTAGGCAATATGCACAATTTTTCCTGTAATTTACTTATCTATGTCATCTACTACATTATAAACTTTATGAGACCAGCAACATCTTGGACATATCTTTATAGCTGCAGGAGCACATAGCATAGTGCCCAGCATAAAGCAGCTGTTCAATTAAAGGAAGGGAGGGACAGAGGAAGCAAGGAAAGATTTTATCAACTTTGAAAATATTTCAATATAGACATATTCTATCTGCCTAAAAGCAAAACTTACTATATAGGAAGTTGCTTATGTGACTTACCCACTCATACATTCATTCACTCAATAAATGTTTATGGACATGGACTTTATTTGGGGGACAGTGGGGGTTCAGTAGTAGAATTTTTGCTTTTCACATAGAAGATCCAGATTCAATTCCCAACCACTGCGGAAATCATCAGACAATCTCTTTGATATCTCAAGCGAGTAAAGTTTTGCTAAAGGTAATACAGAAACGGCTACAATCATACATTGACAGAG
>NW_006408618.1:8017444-8049040 GCF_000296735.1 Chrysochloris asiatica
AAGATATCATGCTGGGTAAGATGGAGGGTCAGAGAAAAAGAGGAAGACCCCCAATGAGATGGATCAGCCAGGTGGCATCATTGACGGCGTCAAGTGTGGCAGCGGTAGTGAGGTTGGCCCAGGATCGGACACTGTTTCATTCTGCTGTGCATGGGGTCACTATGAGTCAGTTCCGACTCGATGGCACCTGACAACAACAACAACAACAGTAAGCACTTCAAGTGTCACCACCACCATCATAGCATGTTGCCATGAAGCAGAGCTTCCAAACTAAGAAAGGCTAGGAAGAAAGGTTTGGCAATCTACTTCCAAAATAAAATTACCCCATGAAAACAATATGGAGCATAATAGTCTCATCCTGTTGTGCATATGATCACCAGACGTCAGGGGCTGGCAACTATTTCAGCAAGGCATTGTTCTAGTGGCCAGTTCTATGGAGATGCAGCTGTGAATAATGCACATAAGGTTCCTGATCTTAGCAAATTTATATTCTAGTTAAAGGAGATAATCAACATCATTTGGTGTTAGTAGATAAATGCAGCACAAAACAAAGAGATTAGTTAATAAATAAGAAAGATCACTTGCTTACTCTCAGCCATTGAATTAATTCTGACTCATAGACCTGATGTAGGGTTTCTGAAAGAAACATGAGACGCTGGTAGCAGCCATTCATTACTTCTTAGATTTGTTGTTGTTAAGTGTTGTCGAGTCAGTTCCGACCCATAGCAACCCTGTACAGGCTTTCCAAGCAGTGACTGGTGAGCTTGAAACACCGACCTTCTGGTTCAAATCAACTTTGTAGTCTAGTGCATTAACCCACAGTGCCACACCAGGACTTCTTAGAATACATTCCCATAAATACTTGTTGAATGAATGAATGACTAAGTGAATTACATATACAATTTCCTTATATAACATTTTACTTTTGTTATTTATATAATAAATTTTACTTAGAACTCACCACTCATCTGTCAGTTTGTTGTACTGTGGTGGCTTGTGTGATGATGTGATGCTGGAAACTATGCCACCAGTATTTTAAATACCAGGAGGGTTACCCATGGTGAACAAAATTCCACTGAGCTTCCAGATTGAGAGAGACTAGGAAGAATGAGGGTCCGACAACTTCCGAATATTTAGTCACTGTAAACCTTATGACTACTAATAGAACACTGCCAGAAAGCACCAGAATACTGAATACTGAAATATGATGAAGAGCACCAGACTATTGTCAGATACAGTGCCGAGCGATGACCCTTTCAGTGTGGAAGACACTCAAAATATGACTGGAGTCAAAGTAGAGTTGACCATAATGGCACTAATGGAATAAAGCTTTCAGGGCCTACATTTGCTGATGGGGCACAACTCAAAATAAGGAGAACAGCTGCAAACATCCATTGATGATGGGAACATTTGGAATTAGGAAAATTGGGAGTTCTCTAAAATGAAATGGAATGCATAGATATCAATATCCTAGGCATTAGGGAATTGAAAAGGACAGGTATTAGCTATTGCAAATCTCACAATCATATGGTTTACGATGCCAACAATGACAAATTGGAGAGGAATGACATCACACTCATCATCAAAAAGAACATTTCAAGATCTTTCTCAAAGTATAATGCTGTCTGTGACAGAAGTCAGTAATGATGAAACTGAAAAATTCTAAGGAGCTTTGGTAGCACAGTGGTTACAAATCGGGCTGTGAATCGAAAGGTCAGCAGTTCGAAACTACCAGCTGTTCCATAGCAGAAAGATGAGGCTTTCTGCTCCCATAAAAATGTACAGCCTCGGAAACCCTGTACAGGGTCGCTATGAGTTGGAACCGACTCTACGGCACATAACAACAACAACCACCTTCTTCAGTCTGAAACTGATCAAACATGCAATCAAGATGAACTGATGATTATTAAAGATTGGAATGCAAAGGTTGGAAAGAAAGAGCAAAGATCAGTAGTTTGAAAATATGGTCTTGGTGATAGAAATGATGTGGGAGATAGCATGATAGAATTTTGTAAGGCCAATAACTTCTTCATTGCAAATACCTTTTTTTTCAAACAACATAAAACATGAATCTCACCAGATGGAATACACAGAAATCAAACTGACTACATCTATGGAAAGAGACAGTGGTAAAGCTCCAAATTATCAGCCAAAACAGGCCAGGAGCAGACTGTGGAACAGACCATCAATTGCTCTTATGCAAGTTCAAGCTCAAGTTGAAGAAAATGAAAACAAGCCCACAAGAGGCAAAACACAACCTTGAATACATCCCATCTTAATTTAGAAATCATCTCAAGAATAGATTTGATGCATTAGACAATAATATCCTAAGACAAGAAGAGTTGTGGGATGACATCAAGAACATCACGCAGGAAGAAAGCAAAAGGTCATTAAGGAAAAAGAAAGAAAGAAAAGACCAAATTGATGTCAAAGGAGGCTCAAAAACTTGCTCTCCTGAATAGAGATGCTAAAGGAAATGGAAGAAATCAGGAAGTAAAAGAGCTGAAGAGAACGTTTCAAAGGGCAGCTCAAGAAAACAAAGTCAGATATTAATGAAATGTGCAAAGACCTGGAGTTCAAAAACCAAAAGGGAAGACCATGCTCAGCATTTCTCATGCTGAAAGAACTAAAGAAACGATTCAATCCCCGACTTGCAATATTGACAGATTCTGTGGGCAAAATACTGGATGATGCAGAAAGCATCAAATGAAGATGGAGGAAATACAGAGTCAATGTACCAAAAAGAAACGGATAATTCAAGAGATAGCATATGATCAAGAGCCAGTGGTACTTGGGAAGAAGTCTAAGGTGCCCTGAAGGCATTTCTATGTCAAGAAAGCTGCAAAGACAGCTACCTGGAAAATTGATTCGTATTTGTGCACATTCCATGAAAAGGTAATCCAATGGTTGTAAAAATCATTGGACAATATCATTAATATAACATCCAAATAAAATTTTGCTCACTATAATTCAAAAACCGTTGCAACAGTATATTGATAGGGAACTGCCAGAGGTTCAAGCTGGATTCAATGAGGACGTGGAATGAGAGGTATCATTGCTGACACCAGATTGACCTTGGCTGCCAACAGAGAATACCTGAAAAAATGTTTATATGTGTTTTATTGACTATGAAAGGCTTTCAACTGTGTGTATCATGAAAAACTATGGATAACATTGCTGAGAATGAGTATTCCAGAACACTTGATTATGTTCATGAGGTACTTGTACATAGACCAGAAGGCAGTTGTGGGAATGAAGCAAGGAGACACTGAATGGTTTAAAATTAGGAAAGGTGTGCACCAGTGTTGTATTTTGTCATCATGCTTATTCAGTATGTATGATGAGCAAATAATCCAAGAAGCTGGATTATTTGAAGAAGAATGTGGCATTGGGATTGGAGGAAGACTCATTAACAACCTGTGGTGTGCAAATGATACAACCTGGTTCGCTGAAAGCAAACAGGACTTTAAAATATCTGCTGATGAAGATCAAAGACTTTAGTATGAGTTACACCTCAATGTAAAGAAAACAAAAACGCTCAGCACTGGACTAATAAATATTATCATGATAACTGGAGAAAAGATTGAAATTGTCAACACTCATGGAAGTAGCAGTGAAGAAATCAAAAGACACATTGTATTAAGTAAATCTGCTGCACAAGACCTCTTTAAAGTATTCAAGAGCAAAGGTGTCAGATTGAGAACTAAGGTGCACCTGACCCAAGCCATGGTATTTTCAATACCTTCATATGCATGTGAAAGTTGGACAGTGAATATGGAAAACTGTAGGTGAACTGATGAATTTGAGTTATGGTGTTGGAGGAGTATATGAAGAGTACTGTGGACTGCTAGAAAAACAAACAAATCTGTGTTGGAAGACGTACAGCCAGCATGCTCCTTAAAAGCCAGAATGTCAAGATTTCATCTCTCGGACATACTGCAAAGGGACATACTGCAGAGGGACCAATCCCTGGAGGACATCATGCTAAATAAAATCTGAGCCAGGGAAAAAGAGGAAGACTCCCAACAAGATGGACTGGCACAGTGGCATGAGCAATGGTCTCAACCATAGCAACAATTGTGAAGCTAGCACAGGACCAGACAGTGCTTCGTTCTGTTGTTAATAAGGTCACTAGGAGTTGGAATTGACTCAAAAGCATCTAACAACAACAACTTCTGAGAACAGAAGAAACTAGAGCTGGGAGAATGGTATTTGGGATCGCACCTCCTCTGCCTGTAAATCCTTCCATAATCCCAATCCAGTGGTCTATGATCAGAAAATCAGAATAAAGAATGTTTCCAAAGTTTATAGAAACACCTAGGTTTTATGAACTCTTGGCAGAAAAAAATGGAAAAACTGAGATTATGTTTCCAGCTACCATCCGTCAGGAGGCTGCAGCCAGTCAATCAACTCACATTTCAAAGCTGAGTTTCACCCTAGTAGTAATTAAAAAAAAAAAAAGTGAATCTGAGGCATATTAATTATTCCTCAAGGAATTAAATAATGGTTAAAAAAATAAGAATCAAATAGACACGCTTGGTAGCCAGCATCCTCTGGTTTTCCTCAACAACAATGCTGAAGAGTCTGGGCAAAGTCTCTCTTTCATATATGACAACAGTCATTCACTTCTGTTTCAGACTTTCATAGAAGACATAACAAAAAGAGACACACTGTGCCAGCCCAACTCTGGTCACGAACAAGAACCAAAATGTCTCAGCCGAGGAGTCTAGGACACATGGGTTAGACTGATGATTTCTCAAGTCCCTTCCAATCCTGTGATTCCATGGTCTCACTGGGAAATTAAACCAAGATTACTAATAATATAAAGGGCACCAATAAAATAACAGGGCAAACTTGTGCAAGTTTATAACTTCTTTGAACGTACCCCAGACCTTCATCTATAAAATGAGGAGAGTGGACACAATGCATTGATCTCTTCCAACTGGAACATTTCAGGATTAATCCTTATCAAACAGAGAGTGACTCTAAATGGATAAATTAATTGTAGATAAAGTGTCTGTCAGTCTTCCTGAACCAAAGACATGATGAGAGCCTTCTTTCAGAGGCAGGCCATCAGCATGCTGTTTAGACAATGAAGCTCATGATACAGACTACCTTCTCCCCAGTGGTCCAAGCAGGTCCTTGAAACGAGATGCAAGCATCTAAATAGTGAAAGCACATTCTTTCTCTGGGATGCCTTGACTGCCAAAAGGAGTCCCCCACATGGGAAGAGAAAGCCCTTGGTTTTTCCTCCAGTAGACTATCTTTTCTGTGGTAACTAGTAAAGATAAATCCCTTTTTCCATTAACCCTGCCCATCTTCTTCCCATATTAAGTGAAATACTTTAAGCATATTAAGTAGCAAGTACAATTTATAAATTATTAGGAATATTACCTCCCCTTGGGGTTTTCTGAAGTCCTTAATCATGTGGAAATGCTTTCCAGTTGCCACGGGCCACCACACTAATTAAGAGGCCTCAATGTGTCTTCTGGGGCTTCTGACGTGAACTGCACATCCCATTGGCAGGGGACAGACCTGCCTGCCTGGTTAACCTCTCTTTGGGGCATGATGCTACTACTGCTTTCTGCCAAGAGAAACTCCACCAATCTCTTCCCCATCATCCTACCTCCAAATATTCAAAGCTTAAGGAAAGAGCTAGAAGTTCCCCAAGATTCTCTCTCATTAAAATGCTGCGGTGGTGGTGGTTATGTGCCGTGGAGTTGGTTCCAACTCATAGCGACGCTGTACAGGGTTTCCGAAGCTGTAAATCTTTACAGGAGCAGAAAGCCTCATCTTTCCCCCATGGAACAGCTGGTAGTTTCGAATTGCTGACCTTGAGGTTCGCAGCCCAATTCGTAACCACTTTGGGCAATCTTCCAAAGAAAGAGATAAGACTCTGAGAACTTTCCAGGTTAGACAGGATGATATTTGAGGGCTCTTCCAACTGAAAGAAGCTATGAACAGGAAGTTCTCAGAGGAGGAAACTCAACTTTATAGCTTTTTCAATTTTTCCTTAGGTTTAAAATTTTAATATAGCTAGTTTTGATCATTGTCTTTCTTCTTGAATCTGGGACGTATGTCTTAAATTTCTTTATGAGACATTGGGAGTTTCATCTAATGAGAGCCTGAAGCTCTACAGGGAAAGTGGCTGGAGGCTAGTACCGGAGTCAGCCTACGCTATTTCAAGTTGTCCTCTTTCAGATTCTTTTTATAGAGTTGCTTTTTCAGTTCTCAGGATTTTTTCCTGCCTCAAACCCTTGACATTGCTGGACCTCAAGCAAAAATGCGGGAATGTATTTGTTCATAAGGAACATTCCTGAGCTCAGAGCTGATCAGTAGTACCTTTGGTTACCTGTACTCTGCCTTTATGAGATATCTAGGGCTGAAAACAGCTGTGGGGAAGCAGCTGGCAGAAAAGCAGCCAGTCATGACTTGAGATTTCCAGGTTCAAGGCTACCCTATTAGACATCCTAATTCCAAAGTCAAGTCTAGATTTCTGCAGAGTGAGAGAGCAGTAAGGAATCAGACCACCAGGGCAGAGGTGAGGACTAGCAGTTTTTGGAAAGATGATGCTGCCTAGTCAGACATGACAGATGGGACCTCAATTGGGGCCATGTGCTAAGAAGTGACCCTACATACAACCTGTGTGTTGTATGTGTTTAAAAGCATGTGCACAAATGTGTGTTTTTGAATGATGAGCAGGCTGGGAAAGAAAGAGTCCACAAGAAGCAGAAGCACTCTAGGTCGCTGTCTCAGCAACCCATGGGCAGAGCTGCGTGAGACAAGCTGTGTGCGCTAGCCCTTCATAACTTCACAAACCAAGCATGAAGCCAATAAATAAATATCTCCAGCCAGATAATGTTCAATGCCTATTCTTGGCCACATTCCTTTCCTCTGTTTTTATGCAGTAGGTAATCTTGATGAAATAAAATAGTAACAATAATCTGCTCCATTAGGACCAAACATTAAGGGAATTATTGAGCAAGTAACAGAAGAGGCAGCTGGCACAGTGTACACTAATGACCATTAGACTTTAACCCTCTTTCTCTCTGAACATAATGGAGTTGTTAAAGACCCTTCTTACTATGATATCCTTAAAACTCAGGCAGCCCAATGTAAGCGGAAGAGAGGAGTTCTCAGAGAGCTGAGGGTCAAGCAAATAAAAATCAACAATGTTAAAAATTAGTCATTGAGGGGAGACCTTTCACAAGCACAAGTGCAAATTCCAATGACTTCAAATGAAAATAGTCTATAATATCCGAGAGTGGGTCAAAAATGATCTGCACTCTGGCTCAGAATTTATTTTAATTAACTTCTAGAAAAGATAAAGCATATCATTTTTTACATAATCTCTTTGCTTTTCAATACACTTTATCCATCTATCAATAAGCATTCATATTCTCTTACTAAAAAAATGTTTTAGGCTGAGCTTCAAGCCGTGAATGCACACTGTCTTCACTTTTTCATCAAAGGTGAATCTTCATTCTCCAAGGACTGTTTTCAGGGGACCAAGTCTGACGGAGCAAAATCAGGACTATTGGGAGGATGCTTTAACACCTCAAAACAAAGCTTTTGCAGAGTATCAACAGTGTGGGCAGGGATGTTTGAAGGTGCATTGTCACACAAGATCACAATGCCATTGGATAGCAATCCTCTGAGTGTAATCCAAAGTTTAAGTATCAGCTCTTCAGTGACCAGCTCACGGTAATGAGCAATGTTGATTGTTGATACTCTTTTCTGATAGAGCTCCAATACTGGACCTTGAGAATCCCGGAAAACTGTAAGCATCAATTTTCCAGCTGATAGTTGACTTTTGAACATTTCCTTGGTCTGCGATTGAAGATGTTTCCATTCCATCCTCTGCCATTTATTCTCAGGCTCATAGTGACAATTTTTTAAAAGAAACTTTTACCTTTCTTTGAGTGCAGGTTCCAAATTTGTTTGCAGATGTCTAAACTCTTCTGTTTATGCTCTTCCGTGAGTTGTTTTGGTACCCATCTTGCACCAACTTTTTGAAACCCAAGTCTGACGTGTATTATTTCATAGGCAGAGCCATGGCTGATTTGCAAATGATTTGTCACATAATCCACTGTTACATAATTCTGTCTATTCAACAGAATCATTTCATGTGCAAGCTCAATGTTGTCATCAGCCATTGACATGGATGGGAGTTTTAATATAACTGGAGTGTGGATAATTTTGACTCACCCTCATAGTAAGCAGGGAAAAGAATGGGTGGGGAGTCAAGATTTCTCAGAATTGGGTGCATATTCATCAGTATCACTATGTAAAACAGTGTAGATTTTAAAACTCTGTTTCCGCCCCACCTAAAATCTGAACTGGATCCTTAAAAGCTGCACTGCTCTAAGATTCCTGTGAGGGAGGGTGTAGGTGACTGGCCATTCACTTCACATGCAGACCTTTATCCTAACCCACAGCACATACCTACAACTTTATCCTCATGACTGCTCTGGGGTGTGTGTGTGAGCCTCTTGTCTCTTTCCCAGTGAACTCTTCTGGGCCACTCCCTGAACTAGCAAGTGGGGGAGACTCTACACAGTTGACGGTTACTTTGACAAAAACCTCAAAGGCCACAAACCAGTATGAAAAGATGAAACTTCTCTCAGCTTTCGACAGCAGCATGAGTCCAATTCCTCCCTCAAACTTCTGCCTTGTTTTGTTATCCTAGGCACACATGGCTTTAATCCTATAGTATTGGCACACTAGAGAAGGGATAATGATAATAACTCGCATCTGTTAAGTACTTACCATATGTCATACACAGTACCTAGTGAATTACATTCATTAGTTCATTTAATCCTACCAATAAATATGTTGTTGTGACAGTGGTTATGTGCCGTCGAGTCAGCCCCAACTCATAATGTTGCATAAAACAGAGCACTGCTTGGCCCTGGACCATCCTCACAACTGGATTGAGCCCATGGATGCGGTCCCTCTGTCAAGCCAACTCATTGAGGGTCTTATTATTTTTCACTGACCCTCTATTTTACCAAGCATGATATCCTTCTCCAGTCAGTCACTCCTGATAACAAAAATATATAACTAGTAGAAATGACGTCTTCCATTTTTAGATGAGGAAACAAAAGATCAGAGGGATTAAATGGCTTGCCTAAGATTACACAGTAGTATGAGGCTATTGTTGTTTGTAGGCTTGGACTCACAGTGACTCTGTGCACAACAGAAGGAAACATTACATGGTCCTGCACCATCCTCATAAGGGAAATGTTTAAGCCTATTGTTGTAGCCACTGTGTTAATCCATCTCATTGGAAATCTTCCACTTTTCCACTGATCCTCTGCTTTACCAAGCTCAGGCAATGTGTTGCTGCTATTCATAAAGGTTTCAAGGACTTATCCCTCAGAAGTACAGCACTTTAGGATAAGCACTGGACTGGTAACCACAAAGTCAGCAGTTCGAATGCACCAGCCACTCTCAGAAAACCTATACAGGGTCACTATGAGTTGGAACTGACTTGATGGCACCCAACACCAACAACAACATCCCTCAGAAACAGATGGCCTATTCCTTCTTCCTAGTCTGTCCTTAGTTTGGAAGCTCTGCTGTAACCTACCTGTCCACCATGGGTGACCCTGCTGGTATGGGAAACATGAGTGGCATAACTTCCACCATCTCAGCAGCATGAGACACACTGACAGACATGTAGGGAATACAAGGTTAAAGCAAGATTAAACCACTGACCTCAATGATGTATTTATATAATGTGTTGGGCTTTGCTTTCCCAATTTCCTATCTTTTCTATATTAAGCCTTGGACTGCCTGGCTCTTACATCTGACTCTTGCAATGTGTATCCCCAAGTTCTATACCATCTGCCCAGATGCTGCCAATCTTCAGTTAAGCTTGATCACTGAGTTGGCCAAATGTATAATTTTAAGCAATAGTTCAATTGTGCAAAGGCAGTCTGTACATATCCGGTTGCCATTTGGACACAGGCAGGGCAAATCTAGGGAGAGGTCTGTTCTTGGGTAGATGTTTTCTGCAGTGAAATCAAACACATTCAGAGTCAGGGTTACAAATGCTCGGTTATTTCCCTGAGAACAGTCTCACACACATAACAGAGATGCAGGTGTCTGTTTTTGCTCTCTGTAACCCCTCATTCCAGGACCAAAGAACTGAAGGTGCAGGTGGCAAGAACTGAGTCATTTCCCACATGGTGACAACACACACAGGACCGATGGGAGAGAAAGCTGGAGCTGAAAACTGTCAGGGAAGTGTGTTGTTACAGATCATCAAGTTTACCCGGCTCACGGCAACCCTATGTACAACAGAATCAGACTGTTGTAATCCATAGGGTTTTCACTGGATGCTTTTCAGAAGTAAATTGCAGGTTGTTTTTTCTACTCTGTGTTAGTTTGGATGCTCCACTGAGACTTGTTCTGCATCTTAGTCACATGCAAACCACTACTGACAAACACAGGGTGACTTGACCCTGGTCCCTAAATACTCAAACCTTGGTCTCTCATATGTTGTTATTAAGTGCTGTCAAGTCAGTGCTGTATAGGGTTTTCAAGCCTGTAGATCTTTGTGGGAGCAGAAAGTCTCTCATCGAGCAGCTGGTCACAACATTTCTACCATTGAACCACCATTACCCTTTCAGGGGAAGCAGGAACTGCAGTACAGAAAGATCACCCAGATTTGAGAAGGTAAGAAGAATGCTTTAGGTCACATTTTGCATCAGGCCCCAAGCAATGACAGTGAACATCCCCAGTACAAGTCACTCCCAGTGCTCTTCAAATGCAGAGCTTAACAAAACTCTTAAGCATTGTGCTGGGATAATAAAGTTCCTCCAGCTGGCAACTTATTTGACCCACAATGCTCAAAATTCTAATTACAAGTCCCAAACTTCTAATCACAAGTCCCAAAAGGACAATGGGCATCCACGGTCATATCCCTTGTAACACTCCAGCTGTTACTTGATCTTGGCATCCAAGTAAGATGCATAATAGGGCAGAAGAATTATAGCAAAGGGAACAGGCAAGGGAATTAAGGACTAGAGGAGATGCTGACATACAGACACGATTATAGAAGAGTATGCCAAGATCCCCTCCAAGCCCCTCGTTCCTTGCCAGAAAGCTTTGTCTGGCATCACAGAGGGGAGGAAGGGGGAAGATTAGCAGTCCAAAGGGTCTTCTCTCATGGGTCATATACAAAATACTGTGGTTCTTATTTCTTCCTTTTAAAACATTATTACAATTCCATTTTTCTCTTGAACTAATCCTGCACAAAATCTGGAGAAGAGTTCTGGTTTGTGAAGGCAATCTCTGAGTAAGGCACTGGTCTTCTCATTATTGTTGCCGACGTTAAGTGCCATCAAGTCAGTTCTGACTCATAACGACCATGTATAGAGTTTCCAAGGAGCAAATGGTGGGTTTGAACAGTCAACCTTGTGGTTCAAAATGACCTTGTGGTCCAGTGCTTATCCTACAGTGTCACACCAGGACTCTGGCCTTCTCATTGTTGTTGCTCAGTGCCATTAAGTCGAGTCAGTTCTGACCTTCAGGGTCCAAATAAAAAAAATCCAGTGCTGTTTAGTTGAGTATAATTCATAAAAACCTACAGAGCCTAGTAGAGCTGTACCATAGGGTTTCCAAGGCTATAAATCTTTATGGAAACAGACTGCTTCATCTTTCTATGAAGGACCGGCTGGTGGGCTTGAACCTCTGACCTTTTGGTTAGCAGTCAAGAACTTTAACCAGGGTGCCACCAAGATTCCTTCTCATTAGAGCAGACTTCATTAAACCACCAGTACTAACATCAGCAGTGCATTGTCTTGAGCTAATTATATCTTGTTGGGAAAGTCATTGTACAAATCTTCAAATCCTTCCTATCATTAAACTAAAAAAAAGCAGCCTTATGTAGTCTCCCCCCTCCTCTGCATCCCACCCACCCATTCTTTAATGTTTTTCAGCCTTTTTAGGGTTTCTCACTTGTTAGTGACCTTTGAGAGGGAGGTGATGAAGTGGGATAAAGAACATGTCACCTGTAACCTTGATTTTTTTCACTAGCTGACATGGTCTTCTTTCTTCACAGTGGGAAGTCCATCATGCACCCCAGGGCCTTGAATATAAGCCCAGTGCTCACCAGTCAGAGATGGAAGCTGAGTCCCAGCCCCCTCCCCCGCATACACACACCACCCCCAACCCTCATGGAAAGTGGCAAAAGGCTCCGCTCTGTTATTGTCCAGCAGAGTTTGACTTAATGATCAGTGGCTCGAACTTGCAGACTGAGACCATGGGTTAGCCTGATCCAGTCAGGGACATTCTCTTCCCACAAATACTGTCCACAGTTCTTGCTTGTAAGGCAACTGACAGAGCAAACATCACCAGTCCAGCCAATGTCAAAATTTTGTGCCTGAGACAAGCATGTTTTCCTGACCCTAAGGATTATTCTAAGCCACTGCAACGCCATTACAAATGAACTCAGATCAGACCATTTAGGGAGTTTCCTTTTTCTATATTTTAGTGGTGGTGGCTTAGTTTTTTTTTTCTATTTTTAACATTCAGTTTAAAATGTGAAGGAAAAAGGGGGTAGAGAGAGAAAAAGAGAGGAAGGAGGGAGGGACAGAGGGGAGGAGGGGAGCAAAGAGAGAACAAAGGCAGAGGTAACAGAACTTGGGTGTGCCTTTTCTCTCCCTTCTCTGGCACATCCTCTTTCATCCTCCTTCTACTTAAGCCATTCCCACAGTTTTGAAATCCAACAAACGTCCCCTCTTTCCTGAAAGTACTGTCAATCCTCCAGTCCTCAGACAGCACTCCATCTCGTCCAACTCCAAAAGCATACATGGATGTGTCTTTGTTCATCCTTAATCCCTAATTCCATTGTTTGTTGCTCATATTGTTGTTCTAACTGGACTTTGCTCATCCAGAACCCTAGGGACCACATTCAGGACATAGCTGACCCTCAGTAAACACTGAACTGCTTGATTAATTACTGAGAGGGAGGCACATTCATCTGACTTGGCGAGGTTCATAAAGCACCTTTATATAGTTTGTCAGTTCAGACTTAGGACCCTCAATTGGAGACCTGGTTTCCATACCCTCAGCTGACTCCATGGCCAGTTCTGGGGGGTGGACTCCCTTGGCTGCACAGAGTTCTTCCAGAAAGAAGTCAACCACAGAAGAGTAATATTTTTGTTACTAGAAGGATGTTCAGGTGGAGGTCCATGATCCAGCAGATGTGCACGTGTTTTCAGAAGTGTGATAGGTTTATACTTTCCCAGCCTAACTCTTGCTTACACTTTCTGATGCCATTAGCAAACTCTTGTGAGATGGTTAAAGACTCATGTAAATTGGACAATCTTTTTTTTTTTCAAAGAAAAACTGACTGACCTGTATTTGGATCTAGAGCTCTAGTCTCACAGTAGTTAAAGTGCTTGACTGCGAATTGCAAGTTGGTGGTTTGAACCTACCAGCTAGCTGTTCCATAGGAGAAAGATGTGGCAGTTAGCTTCCATATGATTAATAAACTCAGAAACCCTGGAAAGCAGTTCTACTCTATCTTCTAGGGTCACTATGAGTCAGAATTGACTTTATGGCACTGTGTTTGCTTGTGTTTGGTGGGGACTTAGATGGAACTATTCCTGTTCTACTCAACAGAGCTTTGCATGAGTAGCGTTTCATCAACAGAAAGTCAAAGAAATTTATTATTGATTTTAAACCATCTATTTAGTACATGACTATAGAAAGGGCTGTACTTCGACTTTACAAAGAGCAAAAGATGCAAAACAAATGTCCCTTCTCTTAGAAATTAGAGCTCTGTTTTTGTTTTATGACTACAGTGAAACCTGTGAAAGTCAGACTTTGAGGGTATGAATTGTTTTTCCAGGCTTTCAGCCTTTGACAGGGTGCAGATCTACCACAATGTTATGGAAAATATTTGCATTGTCCTTCTCTGACAGATTTCCACCCTACACAATTTCCTGCTTTTGCAAGTTTTACTATATGTTAGCACACATACACATATGTTTCTATTTCTGTTTCTGCAGAGTGACTTCCTATCAAAGAAGGAGAAATTCTCATTGCCGCCATATTGTTATTTGTTGTTGATGTTAAGTGCCGTCGTCGAGTACCCATATTAGGCTTCCAAAGAGTGGCTGATAGCTTTGAACCTCAGACCTTTCAGTTAGCTGTCTAGTGCTTATCCTACAGTGTCACATCAGGACTGAAGACATAATGGACAGAAGGGAATCCCAACAACTAGAGAGAGGACCCCAACAAAACATTCTACTAAAGGTCTTGCAATAGGGAAGAAAGCACATGAGTGACCACCTGGTTCCTAGGCCCAATAGTGCCACTTTCCTCAATTTTGTCATTGTTGTTGTTATTAGGTGCCGTCGACTTAGTACCCTATTACTACAGAATGACACACGGCCGAGTCCTGCACCATCTTTACAATTGCTGCTACTTTTGAGCCCATTGCTGCTGTCCCTGTGCCAGTCCAACTCATGGGGGGTCTCCTTCACTTCTGCTGGCCCTCCATTTTACCAAGCACTATATCTTTCTCCAGGGACTGTCCCTGCTTACAACATGTCATTGGTGGTGGTGGTGGTGGTTATGTGCCGCGGAATTGGTTCCAACTCACAGTGACCCTGCATAGGGTTTCTGAGGCTGTAAATCTTTATGGCAGCCCGACTCGTAACCACTACACTATCCGAGTGTCATTGTTGTTGTTGTTATGTGCCATCGAGTCGGTTCCAACCCATAGCGACCCTGTATAGGGTTTCCGAGGATGTAAATCTTTACGGGAGTAGAAAGCCTCATCTTTCTCCCACGGAGCAGCTGGTAGTTTTGAACCGCTGACCTTAAGGTTCGCAGCCTGATTCGTAACCACTATGCTACCAGAGCTCCGAGTGTCATTAGATAAACTAAATTATCCTTAGCAGTAGGAGCAATCACTGTTAGGACCAACATTTTTTTCTATACCACAACATGATAGGTGAAGGCTACAAACTGGGTAGACCTCAATGCTCACTGATGATTATATGCATCCCATACACACACACAACAGTTGTAACTCCATGCTTTTCTCTATATATATGAGGAAGCATATCAGAATGCAACAGAGTGAGAATGACCTTATCATAGGGATAACCTTGACCCCTAACATTTATATGGCAGAAAGAGAAGAAAACAGCCACAAATTTCAGCAGCTTATTACCAGTATCAAATGTACTTGCCATACCTTACGATACATGAGGATATACCAGGTTTTGCGACACTGAGACTGTGAACTTCAGAGGTGTGAAAGACGCCACCAAGAACAGGGAAAGAAAATGTTTGCTGTGCTCAGAAGGGTGGCCAAAGATGTCAACTTTTCCAAGCCCTAGAAGAGGCCCTGTTTACTATAAAACAGTCATGTGGCACCACCCTGATCCTTCTGCAATGTCCTATGCCACCCAAAGGTAGAGCTTTCACCCGAAAAAACTTTCAGCAATTTTGCTTAGTGTCAATATAAGACAGAGAGGAGACTGAGACAGTCTTGTGACCTAGCCACCACCAGTGTATGTGACAGTCTTCCCCTATGGTTCTTATCTCCTGGATATATGAAAAAAAGGAAGAAAACTGAGGAGTTATTGGAGAGAAAGCAGCTCCAAAGACCAGAGAGAGAACCCCAATACAACATTCCGCTGAAGGTTGTGCAATAGGGAGGAAAGTGTGACTGACCACCTGACTCCCAATCGCAGTAGTGCCATTCACAAGTTTTTAGGCCATTCAACTTCTTTGAAACTCAGTTTTCTCTTTTGTCTGAGTTGCTAAGCATTCTTCATAGTGTTGTTCATTCGAAAAGATCCTTTGCCCTCCTAGTAAAGACAAGGACTTCTGATAGGTTACAGAGATGCATCGTCCTTCCCAGCAAGGAGTTCATACTCAGGGGAGAGAATCCCATACACAGATAAAGATGGACAACCAGAAGTAACATAGCATTAGTAACCCAGCCCGGGGCAGAAGGAAATGGAAATCCAGGAGTTTTCCTAGAGGAACTCATTGGATGAAGTGGAATTCTAAAAACTACAGGAAGAGGGGAGAAAAGGCATTTCAGACCCAAAGACAAGCATTAGTAAAATCACAGAAGTATTAAGCAGCAAGGGAGTTCCAGGTATTAGTGTTGAGCTGGTCAGTGTGGCAGGAGCATGAAGTGGAAGGCAAAGATTGGAGAGAGATGGTCAGCAGGTCATGAAAGGTTTAAGACCTTGGAATTTATACTTCAGAGTGGAGGGAACTGCTCCAGGCTTTTTCAAATTGCATTATACTGAAGTAAATGGTATAGCATTCAGGAGTCCTAGTGTAGCACTGTATGATAAGCACTGGTCTATGGTTCAAATCCACCAACCTCTCCTCTGAGACCCTACATAGGGTCTCTAGGAGTTGGAACCAATTTGAAGGCACACAACAACAGGAAAAAATTCTGGGGTTCATAAAAGAAGTTTTGAAGGGGGATAAATCAGAAGATAAACATTTTGTAGCAGGAGTCTGGTGAAACGTGGGAGCTATACCAGGAGTAGTAATGGAAAGGGAAAGGAAGGGTGAATTCTAGGGACCTTTGTAAAATAAAGGAACAGGATTTGTTAACAGGTAAGGTAAAGAGGGAGAGGGAAGGAAGGCAACCTAAACTGGGTGACCATTTTGGTAGTTCTGGCATCAACTGAATTGTGAGAGTTTGTGAGCTAGAGACAGTGGTGGGGAATACAAATGAGGAGTTCTCTTTGCATGTGTGTTGTTTGAGGTGCACATGACATATTCAGACAAGTAGATCTGTAAGCCAGAAGCTTGAGGGAGAAGGCCCAAGGCTGAATATAAAGAGAGTTGCAATATTATATTCAGTCTACAAACATCAAATGGGGATGTTTCTTGTTTAAATTATTATATTGGTGACTGTAAGAAATATAAAAATAAATCAGACTTGGGCTAGAGTCTGCCATTCAGGAGTTTGGAGTCTAGTTGGGAAAAAAAGACTTGTCAAAATACTAAAATTACAGGATGCAATTGGACACCAGCCATGACAAAGGCTCAGGGAGGACTTCCCTGATGACACAGCCATAAAAAAAAAACAAAAAAAAACCAATTAAGAACCAACAGAGGTGGAAGGAGTCTTCACATCAAGGTTCAAACTTATCCCCTCTGAACACAGGGTTGATAGGGATGGAAAACTTAGACTTTGGCTACCTAAAATGGGGGGAGGGGCTATAATGGCTTGAAGTGGCTGGCTTACAAGTTTTCAAGAGGAAGTTTACTTTCAGAGTGTGTGTGTGTGTGGGGGGGGAAGTGGGGGATAGATAGAATCCCCACTGAATAGTTTTATCTTATTTAGACTAGTCTAGTGAAAGGAGATGGGGAAAAGATTCTTCTGATTCAATAGTGAGTAATTGTTATCATGACAAATTGTGACTGTCACAACTGTAAAAGTAGAAGTTTTGTAACATAAAGGGGGGAGTAGTTCATCTTAAAGTGCAGGAACAGAGGACCCTAGGATCATCAAGGGAGAAGATGATGAGTGAAATATGGGATCCTACCCAGAGAAGCAGTGACACCAGAGATGGAAGCAGAGGTGATGACATGGAGAGATAGAGCAGATGAGGACTCTAGAATCATGGAAAGAGAAAGGTTGTGTGCTGGTGACCAGGAGGCATGTTTGCAGAATGTGTCCTTTAGTTGTTTAAATGACTATATATTCCTGAGTGTTTTTGTGTCCATCAAAAACAGAAAACAAAACTAAGGGAATAGAAGCAAATGCTGTTAAATGATGGATGATACATGAAGGGGATTGTAATCATTGCAATGAGAAGAAATACAATATGATGAGTGGAAAATTGATGCTCTCCCATGTAAACTATCACTCAATTCACAATAAAAGCTTAAAAAAAAAAAACAAACCCACAAAAAATGAAGAGGTATTGACTTTAGTCAAAGGGTGGCCAGAGGGGCACACAGGAGCTAGGAGTCGAAGGATTGGTAGGATTTACACATGTACACATGGAGGCAGAGGAGATGGTCCCATGCTCATGGAGTGCTCCGGGTCAGTGAGTCAGAGGGTGCAGAAAAAGAGATCCTGATCTATAAGGGTGGATCAGAAGACTGAGATTCTTCTGCTCCTAAAAAATGAAAATGCACTATTTGTATAGATGGTTTTCAAATGAATAGCCCTCTCCCTTTTTCCATAATCTTCTTTCTCTGCCACCCTAGTGACCTGGAATGACATCTGAAGGTTAAGGCAATATTTAACTCAGATGCTAGTGAAAATGTCTGGATGTCATAGACAGCCCTTTGAAAGTGTTTACAATATCACACAGGAATAGTTACATGGTCCACTTCCCACTTTAGCTTTTTCATTAGATGAAATCAGGTGAAAATGAACATCAGAATTAGACTTGATCAAAGAGGTAAAGGAACTCAAAAAGGGGCAGCAGCTAGGAGAGAAAGAAGCATTGGTTCTCTCATGCCTCAGAGAGGAATCTCCTGATGAGAAAATATGGGCTCACCTTGCTCTTCATCTGGAGACACCTGAAAACCAGAGAGAAGCCCATCTGGTGGGGAAGTCCAGGAGCTATGTTGCAAACCCCAATTAGGTTATTTGGCAAGGCAGAGTCCTCATATTGTCAGGAATTTTCCTTTTAAAGTAGAATTTTCTCTCTAAGATATAAATGCTGTTCTCAGAACTGAGCACACTGAAGCCGTCACTTCCATGAGAAAGAGATATGAAAACACTGATTTGGCTCTGTCTGCTGGAATCAATTCTCCTCTGACTTCCACTAAGTCATTTTTGGTAGGAGGATCAGTGCTTTTTAGAGGCTCTGAGAAGAGTATTGCACAAAGTCTTCCAGAGCATTGCATGGCATTCCACGGGGAATAGTTCCTTACCAAACTCCCACAAGTGGAGGTTACAACCCTTCCCTCGGCCTCCTCCTTCAGTGTCCAGGGACCACTCCATCCTGAGGACTACCCTGGGAGGCTCCTACAAAGGTCAGTGACACATCTAGAGAGACTCCACTGAGACTGTGAGGGTCAGAGCTGACTGAGCAGAGGGCCAGCATGGCAACATATTTGAGGGCACCTGCAAAGAAGCTTCATGGAGTCATGAGAAGTTCATGCACCCAACTTCTTCCAAAGGCCTAGACAGTGGTCCACAGAAGGAAGCAGAAGCTTTCCACCAGGGCAGATTTGCCTTCCATACAACCTAACTCACAGGCACACAAGCCTGCCATTTCTCCCAGTGTCCAGAATCTTGTGTCCAGAAATGGAAAACGAAGAGCAAAGTGGAAGAAAGGAAAAGCATGGAAGAACGTTTCTTCCAAAGGTTGTGGAAAAACCTAATTTAAAGACGATGGGATTTTTCCACAAATTTTTTGAAGCCCTCTCATATTACTCTCAAGTCAGTATCCTGGGGCTCGATATTGTTCTATATATCCTTCACTTTCATGTCCAAAGAAAGTGAGAGCTGGAGGCAGCTTACAAGGTAACCTAGCCTGGATTCCTACTGAGTGCATCCCATGGATAATCTGCCACTATGTGTATGTTGTTGTATAGCTGTCAAGTCGATTCCAACTCATAGCAACCCAGTATAGGGTTTCCACAAATGGTCAGCAGTCTAGTGCTTATCCTACAGCAACACACCAGGACTCCAATATGCATACATAGCATGCCAATGACTAGGAAAGGCGCTGACCATTTTTATTTTATTAAACATTACACTTCATAATCTACATTGGCATGATTCATTATAACCTCAAACCTATGATCTTACCGACATTTTCGCTGGTGACAATGCTAAAATCTGTTTAAACTGAAAAAGCCAGTCAATTTAACTAAAAACATTCAGAAAATACTAATACAGATTGCAAAAACATATGGCAGGAGAAAAAAAGGCCCAGTGTTTTCGGAACACATATTTCATTCAAGCCTCTCATGTACAGATGAGAAAATTGAGGCTCAAGAAGGTAAAGGGGATGGTCTGAAGTTCCTCAGATTTTTATGAGAAAAACACTGTAATCTGAACCTCTTAGCTTCTAATTTGGTAATCTCATTCCGGTATTAGGCTGCTTGCCTCCATGGCCCAGTTACAGTTACTGTTGAGGGTAAGTAGAGAAAATGCAGTCTCTGTAAATACTGCTGAGTTCCAGGCCTGCCTCACTCTGCGGTGGAAGCCATAAACAGGGATCTGGTGGGGGTATCCTGGCGTTTCCTCATCTCAAGTCCAGGTGGACTCAGGGGAAGGAGCTGTGCCCTGGAGAAACTGGAAGCTTCACTCTGATCAGCAGAGCAGTAAGGACAGGAAGGCTGGGGACTGACAAAGTCAGCTGAATGCCCAAGGATGGTGGCTTGGATGTTCACATGCTATGACATTTAGGGAGTAAAAGAGGCAATGGTTTAACATCGCTGTTGGATGCAGAACTCTCTGAGTTTATTCTGTGTGACAGCTTAACTCACTTCTTAACAGTGTGTCGAAAATCCGTAAATGCCAAGTTCTGACATGTCTCCCTTACCAAATCCCAAATGTTTATGTGTCTTAGTCCCAAAGGTTCCCATCTTCTTCCTTGGATAAGATATATAAGAAGTGAAGAAACAAAAGTTGAATCTTTTAATAAACATCTGGTATCTGCACAGCTCTCCCATCTGGCCTTGTCATGTTTATGGTATCAAGGTAGCAGAACTCACTTATCACATCACATACATTCCAAACTTTGGTTTTGGGATTCAGAGCCCAGGAGGTCTCAGATACTATGCTGAGAAGCACCCACTGCTGTCAGCCACAGTATAAAGTATCAATAAACTGAGCATCTGATTCATCCCAAGTTAGAAGGCTACTTGGCTCATCTTGGTTGCTATTTACAGATGCCAGCAGCAGCAATAGAGGTATCGGGAGAGGAACTCATAAATAGCAAGACAGCAGCAAGAAGCATCTGGTCTTCCAGATTTATCAGGGAGACCCTGAGGCAACCTCAAGAAGGACTAGAGACAAGAAGACCACGTTTAAATGCTTTGCTCATCCTGAGTTTCATCAGGAAGGTAGAGAGGCACTGCTCATTCTTAAAGTCATTATATATCAATCCTCCTCCCACACCAACTTTGTCATGACAACATGTTTGGATGCTTGAGTCCATTTCCATGTGACTTTATATACTTACATTAGGCATTTTGCTATATGAGGTTGTTTTTAATATATGTAGGCCAACAAACAACATGATGACAAATAGAAAAAAAGACTGAAGTTGTCAAGGATTTAATTTTATTTGATTTCACAATCTGTTCTCGTGGAAGCAGAAGTCAAGAAATCAAATCATGTATTGCATTGGGCAAATCTACTGCAAAGGCCTCTTTAAAGTGTTAAGGAGCAAAGATGTCACTTTGAGGATTAAAGTGTGCCAGACCCAAGCCATGGTGTTCTTAATTGCCTCATGTACATGTGAAAGGAATTCTGGTGTGGTGTTGTGGAATTCAGCACTAAAGCACAAGTTCTGTCTGAACCACAGGTCAATGGTTCAAACTCACCAGCCACTCCTTGTAAACCCATGGTGGCTATGAGTCGAAAACAATTCAATGGTACTTAACAACAACATATATGTGAAAACTGGACAATTATTAAGGAAGAAAGGCGAAAAATGGATGCATTTAAATTGTGATGTTAGTGAAGAGTACTGCACCATGGATTGCTGGAAGAACAATGAAATCTGTCTTGGATGAACAGCTAGAATGCTCCTTAGAATTGAGGAGAGTGAGACTTCATCGTATGTATTTTGGATATGTTATCAGAAGAGCACAGTCCTAGAAAAGGGCATCATGCTTGGTAAAGTAGAGAGTTAGAAAAGAAAATGATCTCTAATGAGATGGATTGATACAGTGACAGCAACAATGGGCAGTGTTCCATTCTGATGTATATTAGATCATTATAACTCAGAACCCACTCCAAGCACCTAACAACAACAACAACAACAGGCATTTCATAAAATCTTATTGTGTACATCAAAGTTGAAATCAAAGGGGCATCATCAAACTCACAGTGATGAAAAATAGCATATTTGCTAATAAGTATCCTGTTCATACTTCTCTTGTCAACTCTGAGCATATTTTTGTTGTCATCAACTTCTGTCTTAATCAGACCCATCAATACCTCTCAAGGGAGGCTAATGGGCTTGCATTTCACCTGGATTTGTGAATATCACATGCTTTGAATTTGTAGCAAGAACACTCTTTATCAGTGCCTGCTTTAAAGGACAGTTATAATCAGTCTATGGGGATCTCACTAAAACTAGCAAACTATTATCTTTCACTTTGCAAACAGAACCCTGATGTTTCTACTAAATTGGATTTTAATCTCTGTTAACACTTTGTAGACAAAATAGAATGAACTAGATCAGGGTCAACAAATTATGAAGTCTGGGGCAAAACTGTCCTACCAGCTGTTTTTGTATTCTGCATCATCTTACTGGAATACACACCCATTCACTCATATATTGTATACAGCAAGGGTTAAGTAGTTGTAATCAAGATCCTATGGTCAATGAAGCAGAGAATACTTACCATATGACCTTTGACAGACCCATGAACTAGACAATCTCTTACTGTTATGACTAACTAGGTTCTCCGTGGTAAGGATATGTATTGTGGAGTGCCTGAGAATGCAAGCAGTGAATGTAACCAAACGGCTGCAGTTGGAGTCCACCCAGAGATGCTTCAGAAGAAAAGAACCCTAATGTTCTGGCAACGTACTTCTGAAAAAATCAGCCATTGGAAACTCTACAGGGCACAGTTCTACCTTGATATTCATGGTGGCCAGTATGATCTGTAGTCAGTTCAAATCTGGTCTAGTTCTAGTAAGGCCTATGGTTGTGGGTTTAAAGGTCAGATTTAAAGGCATCCCTCCATCAGCAATTCTCTCCAGAGGGGAAGGCAAATGATTGGAAGCAAAACACCCAGGGAGCTATTCTGACTAAAACTGTAGGAACTACTGATACATCAGGGATCAACATCACCTATCAAAGAGCCGACCTATAGTACCCTGAGCAATCCCAGGTCTATGGTTGAATGCCAAAACTTTAGAGATGGGCAGAACCGAGGGGCAGGCATGACAGTATAGGGGAATCAGAATCTCTTGAGTTTTGGCTGGCAGAAGTATCATCCACTGCTGTGTGCCTTCTTCTCCCTGCTGTGAATAGGAGTGATAACAATCTTTGTATATGTGGATACCTGGGCAGACAAGAAATTCCCATAATGACATCATTTATTTTATGTACTTATTTTCTAAAAGCATAAATAAAGTAGTGAGGTTCTTCCAGGGAATCTGAAGCTGGGATTATCATCTTAAACCATAGGACATCTGCCAGGAAGCCCAGTAAATGATGAGATGTGAATGGCCCAAGAATGCTCTGGATGTCCATGGTCATATCCTGGCCTTGGAAGAAGCCCCTTCTGTTGCCCTATGTCCCTAATGACCTCGCCCTTTTCTCCATGCGCATCTTCTCTAAGGACTCCTGTAAGAGGTTGCTATGACCCCAGCTGCTTTTCTGGCTCCCTAAGGAAATGGGCCCCTGTGTGGCACACTGCACACAGAATTGTTACAGGCGGCTTGCGTGGTACCTCAAGAGCTTACCTAGTTATTATTTCCTGGGCATTTCCCATATGCTAGTATTTTATAAGAATGATCTCACTGAATCATCAAGAGAGCCTTAAGAATTAGGATTGGTTATTATTCCCATTTTACAGATCAGAAAACTGAATTCAGAGTGATTAAACAATTTCCCCATTGTTTAGTACGAGGTAGAACTCAGACTTAAATCTGTTCTCTCTGATAGTAAAGTCTTTGCTGTAGAATCATAGTTCTCACTGGTTTCCTCAATGAGCATTCTTTGCTCAGAGTCAACCCAGCCTTCTTTGCAATGCTTGGTCTTGCCACCTGATTCAGCTCTCCACCTTTTGAAATGACTCAGACACCCCAACATGACAGAATATTGCCTGATTCTCTAGTCATCTCCTAATCTTCATCGAGCAAAAAGGTTTCTACTATGTTAACTACAGGAATCAAAATCATTCCACAGCCTAGAAAACTAGTAACACACACCAATCCTGATGCCAGCAGGTAGTTAAGTCTTGGCGCAGAATAGAGTCTCGAGTCAAGTATGCTTGTCCTCAATCCCGGCTCCTCATCTCACTGTATATATGGCCACGAGCCTATCATTTTCTTTCTTAAGTCTCGGTGTTCTGATATGAAAAATGGGGGCATTAGTAACTATATCACAAGGTTGCTGTGAGAATTGATTCATACTCTGCATGAAAATGATTTCAGGCAGTGCCTTTGACAAAGTGAGGGTTTATAAAGTGGTGGTTTTATTGCTATGAACATTAAGTTGTTGTTTCTTTTTTTTAAATATTGATTTAAACTCCATGAAAGTGATGATCTCTGCTTTCAGAAAGATCTTTAGGGATTTTTAGAAATAAGTAGTTAAAGGTATTTTGTTGGTTTCTCTATCAAGTGAACTAAATTACTGAACACAATATTTCATCAAGTTGTTACAAAGCATTAGTGTCCTTGTGAAAATTTGGCTTATTAGCTATTTTCTTTGCTGACTGGAGAATCAGGTAACTTTAGGCCTCTATTAGATTCTGAAATGAGGATAGCAGAATTTTAAAGACGATGTAAAGAATGGATTAGAAGATTCTTCCAGTTCTCAGTTCTGCCAAAGTATTCATTTGATTGAATTCTCCCTGAAAATAGCATCATGTCTTTACTTAATAGCTTAAAACAAAACAAAACACAGAAATCTGACAGTTGTTATTAAATGAAAGATTCAATATCTAAACAAATGAATGAGTCAATGATTCATTTAAGTCAATAATAGGTCAGTAAGTCAATAGTGCTTTCTTGTGTTTTTTTTTGTTTTCAATAATGCTTTTAAAAACAGTTTTCTAGTTTTTCATAAGTTACTAGTATGAAAGTATGTATATGAAGAATGCTGAAGCCCATTATTCTTACATGACTTTCATGTTTTTCTAGTTGGAAATCCCCAACTGTCCCTTTCCATTCCCTGCCAATAAACCCACTGCCAGCTGTGAGGTTGTGTAGCTGAAGCCAAGGTTAGCAGGTGGGTTTAGCCAAGCTGAACATAATCTGAGTGTTTGGGGTTAGCTGTCTGGTACAGGCACAAAAAGAACGATCTGTATTTCATCCCAGTTTAAGTTGAAAGTAGGAAGCTGTAGGCCCCAGTACTCACTGGATTATTAATATGCAAGTATCAATAGGAAAAAGGTCACATGAACCTCAGGTAGACCCAAGTGGGTAAAACAACACAAGTGGGTAAAAGGACTCCTAAGAAATAAACACTTAGTAATCACCGTGGGCCAAAATATGAGCTGGATGCTTCTTATAGTTTAGAGGCTAGACTTACCAACTGACTGAGTACAACTGAATAGTTGTTTAACTTTTGGTAAGTTATTTATCCTGTCTACCTCTCAGTCTCCTCATGGGAAAAATGGGGTAATAACCAACCTGATTTCATGGTGTTGTTATGAGAATAAAAAGGATGTTAATATATATTGAAAGCACTCAGAACAGTGTCTGGCACTTAAGTGTAAAGTTGTTACGATGAAGATGATAATGATGTCTATGTTGTCATGCAACCTTCCCAGTGACTCTCACGAGTTAGGTTACTGTATTCTCATTAAACGGAACAAATCAACCAAGAAATCATGACTTCTGAGCCTCTGTTAAAGGAAGTTTCTCTAAGCTGTCTTTGAAGCAAGGGTGGTCACTTTCTGTGCCAAGTAAACCCATCTACCCACAACTGCACCCAACAGGTGAAGGTTAAGGCTACATCTGTCTATGTCATGACTTGATATGGAAAGGTCTGACAAACAATAACTTATGTAACCAGCCAGATCCATCTGCTTCTCTCCCTAAGGAGCTGGAATAAGGGATGGGGGAGTGGGGAGGCACAGAATGTGACAGTTACCAGTAGAAACAAAAGTTGAAAAATTGCGGAGCTTAGAGAAGTCAGAAGGGGTCATAAGTGAATGTCATTTGATGAATGGAAACCACAAACATAAAAAATAAACTCTAGAGATTGTAATCATTGCAATGAAATGATGAGTGTAAAACCGATGTTCTTACATGTAAACTATCACTCACTCCACAATAAAAACTTGGGGAAAAAAAACCCCAAAACTCTAAAATGGAGAAAGGGTTTACCAGGCACTGGACAAAGAGGCTACTTCATAACAATGGGAGTAGTTGAACCAGATGAGAAAGTTCTCAACCACACTAACTACCAAGGCTGATGCTGATACCCTGTCTTGAAATTCTGCTCTTTGCATAATTTATTATATTTTTTTAATCTTTTCATTGGGAGATTCCTGTCTTCCTTATCTCATATGAATACCTAGAGTAAAGGCCTGATAGATATGCATTCTTTAAAACTAAAAAGCCCATCAAGTGCAACCATCTTACGGATAGGATAATGAAGCTCCCAAAAAAAGTCAACAAACTTCCTACAGTGGTAAAGTCAAAATTTGAACCCAACTCCTCTAACTCAAAATGATTTACCCCACATGCCTGGCTCCCATAATACAGGAGAGCACCAAGAAAGAATTGACTAAATGAGCAATTGAAATGGCCAGGGGTTACAATGCATTTTGGACAGAGATGAAGAGTCATTTCATAGAGCTACATGGAGGGTTTCCAGTCAAAGCTTTCCAGCCTTGGCATGATCCAAAGTGGACCCTGAGGTATTCTGGATTTTGCATATGTCTTTCAGGGACATCTTAGAGCAGAGAGTTTATTTTTAGGAATCTTGCTTATTATTTTAGGAACTGCCCATCACGTTCCTGTTGTTGTTGTTAAGGGCTGTTGAGTTGGTTCTGACTCATAGCGACCCTGCGTAAGGTTTCCTAGGAGCAGCTGGTGGGTTTAAACTGATAACCTTGTGGCTTGCAGTCTAGTGCTGCTCCTACAGCACCACACCAGGAGTCCACCATGTTCCTAATGAAAGGGAAAGTGCATGAGAATGACTCTGGAAGGTGGGCAGGAGGACATGTAATTCAGTCCAGCCCTAGGCTGAATGGCTTGCATTTCTAGAAAAGTCGTCATCAGGATGATTCAAGACTTGCCTTACTGCACTTTCTAATTTATTACTCTAGTTCCAACCTTTGTGGCAACACAAGAGATGTTTCTCTACTCCATTTATTTCTTAAAGATCAGAAGGAATGGCCTTTATAAAATAAGACATCCTTACTTACTAAGCAAATATTATCAATTAGCCATAAATATGTAAAAATGACCTTGATTAATTAATCTCTTACTGAATGTTCATAAGAGACTTCCTGGAGGCAAAAAGTGCTGACATAAAAAGCATCTAATCCTCTCTACTGTGCTGGTGGACACTTAATCTGGACCTGGTAGGTTTGATCCCATATAGCAACTACCACACTTGGAACTGTTCTTCTTCACCTGAGAAGCAGCTGCGCATTCCTAAGAAAATGAAGCACAGCTTCAATCAAAGAAGATTGTGACACTGACGCAGATGAGCTATACTGGAATGTAACCATCGGAGCAAGGATGGATTTTGTGGCACAAAGGTGTTATTCTGTCCTGAAAACGTGACTCTGGCATGTTTGTACAAACCCAGTCTTAAACGTCACTCCACCAGAATAGTACTTCCCTTGAGTATCCATTGCATTTCCTGGACTTTTAGACTTTTGCCCCTCAACTTTGATCTCTATGATGTTTCTTTGAAAGAATTATATGCTCTGGATTTATCTGGAGGTCATAAAAAATTGAAACACTAGGGACAAGCTAAAATTTCTCCTGTTAGCCAGCAGTCCAAAGTCACAGGGCTCTGCAGATACTGGTCAACAGGTTCCATCTAACTGGGGCTAATGGTCCTGAGTAGCACCCAGACTTGACTGATGGGCTATTCACAAAATGCTCTGGGGAAAGACAGATATACAAAGATTTCACTCCGCCCACCCCCACCCCCACCACTAGACACAAATGTAGAATTGTGCCTAAAAGGCTGAACTACTCAAAAACTTCTCTACCAGTGGAGTACAGTGAACACAAAATCCAGACTTCCAGTTTTGGGGGTGGGATAAACAGAGTCAGGTACGACAGTCTCCTCAGGGGAGGCATAGAAAAACCAGAGAAGGTGCTTTCCCGGAGCAGCTCCAGAGTTTTGGATCTAGTATAAGTTGCAGGGAGTCAGTTTCCCGCACACACCGGTGGGAAAATCTGACTGTGGAAAGGAAAATACTGCAATTTGGACATCAATTGGGATGCGGGACCCCTCCATGCGGCCACTAGGCCTGGGCTGAGAACAGAGGGCAGGGCCATAGTCAGCCTGATATAGGGATGTTGTCAGGTGCCATGGAGTTGGAACTGACTCAGAGCGACCCCATGCTCAGCAGAACGAAACAATTTCCGATCCTGGGCCAACCTCACTACCGCTGCCACACTTGATGCCATCAATGATGCCACCTGGCCAATCCATCTCATTGGGGGTCTTCCTCTTTTTTCTGACCCTCCATCTTATCCAGCATGACATCCTTCTCTAGCGACTGTTCCCTCCTGACAATATGTCCAAAGTACGAGAGAGGAAGTTTAGCGAGGGCTAAAAACCACAATGTGGCATTTGAAAAAAGAGGTGTGGCGGATTTTACAAGTTTCATTTCTCCTCTCCCCTGTTGCACCCTCTATATCCAGCCCGTACACCTTTAGGCGGGTGGGAGCGCCCCCCAAAAGGGTCCAGCATTGAGCCCACAGTTTTCCCATGGCACAGAGAAGAGGGGCCCTATTGTCCCACTGGCAGATACTTTGGCAACTGCTTATAACATCTGACTCTGGGACCCAGCTCTAAAGTTGACCTGGGCAGGACCCTTTGTCCCTGCCTACCCAGGAAGAAAAAGCAGGTCTGGCCAGACAGACAAACCATATGAATACTCTGTAAAACTGAACATAAAAGGCAAGAGCCAATACCAACTACTTGGAGCTATTTTGAGAATTACGCTGTATATATGCAGATACCTAACTGACCTTCAGAGATAAAAAGAGCGGACAATCCTTTGTTCATTAATTTCTCAATATCTACCTGTGCACCTCCACGGTGGTGACTAGAGGAGTAGCCTGAGTGAGCGGACACTCCCACACACTGCTGGAGGTTTCTACTGTGCATGCATGCTGACCTGCCCAGCAGAGGCTACTGGTGAGTTGCTAAAGTTTTATTTTTGTTTTTGAGTGGTGGTTTTTCTCTCTGCTTTTATATTGTTTCTGGTTTTGGTCCTTTTGATGTCACTCTTTTCCTGAGGGTGGGAGCTTTCTCTCCCTACATTACTCAAGAAGAGACAGAAATTGTGGCCATATAGCCAAGCTACAATCATACCCCAAAATATCAAAATACAAGCCAATACCAGCTGCTAGGCATTACATGTGAAAAGGGAAGCCTATCTCTAGATCACATCCACCAGGAGACACTCAGTAAGCTTAACAACACAGCAACTTACATTCATTTAACCTTGAAAACTCACCTAACTACTGAAAATGTCCAAGAAAAGCAACAAAAGATTTCAGCACATGTTCAAAACCAGAAAGAAGTAACTGAGACAAATAAGCTGGAGACAGATATCATAGACTTTCCACAAGAAGAAGAGCAGGTTTTGGATTTGACTGAGAAGGAATTCAGATGATGATATGGAAACAAATTCAAATGCTTCACAGAGGGGTGGAGGAAAATACGGAAGAAGTCAGGAAAGTGCTACATGAACAATCAAACAAATTGGAAACAATTAAAAACCTGCAAAAAGAGGTCCAGATGATTAATAATAAAATATCAGAAATGGACAATACACTGAAAGGGCAAAGGAGCAGAACTGAAGAGATGGAAACCAGAACCAGTGATCTGGAAGACTAATCTCTCAACACTGCTAAGACAGAAGAGCAAGCAGAAAAAAGGAAAACAAAATCTGAAGAGAGTCTAAGATTCCTACTGGATAGCATAAAGAGGAATAACTTAAGAATTATTAACATTCCAGAACAGGGAAAATCACAGAAGTCCACAGAGGAGATAGTTGAGCATCTACTGGAAGAAAATTTCCCTAACATCTTGAAGGATAAGAAGATAAACATTCAAGAAGCTGAACAAACCCCAGAAAGAATAGACCCCAAAAGAAAATCACCAACACTATCATAATCAAGATCTCCAAAATTGAAGACAAGAAGAGAATCCTAAAAGTGTTACTTAGAAAAGCAAACAAGTCAGCTCAAGCTCTGACTTCTCAGCAGAAACCATGCAGGCAAGAAGGCAATGGGGAGACATATACAAAACCCTAAAAGAAAAAAAACAAAACAAAAACAGCCAACCAAGAATCGTCTATCCAGCAAAACTGTCAATCAAACACGATGGTGCAATCAAAATACTCCAGGATAAACAGAAGCTAAGAGATTTTGTCAAAGCCAATCCAGCACTTCAAAACATCCTAAAGGGAGTTCTTTGGACTGAAAACCAACAAGAACAGACAACAACCAGACTGACAGACGCGGCAACACCACCCGAAACTCAGACAACAGATAGCAGAGTCCAAAACAACAAAATTACAATGAATTCAAAGAAGCTGTGAGGCCAACAGAAGATCAAAATAATAGCAATATCAAAGAAGGAAAAAATATAGGAACAGAGATCCAGGTGGTGAGGAAGTCACATAGATTGCAGGATACAATAGACTGTCTTAAATGGAGGGAAAGTTTATAGACTACAGGGTAATCCCAAAGAAAGTTAGTAATTCACAATTTACCATGAAAATGAAGATCCAAGCAGAACAAGGAAACATTAAAGCTAAGAAGAAACTGATAAGGCTTAGCACTAAAAACATGAACTCAGCACAAGAAGGCATGCAGAACAAAGGAATGAACAGCACCACAAAAAATTAACATAATGATAGCAATTAATTCATACCTATGGATAATTATACTGAATGTCAATGGATTAAATGCACCAGTGAAGAGACACAGTGGCAGAATGGATAAGAACACAAGACTTGCCAATATGCTGCCTGCAAGAGACACACAAAGACAAAAACAGACAAAAAGTTAAAAGATGGAAAAAAAAAATATATAAACCAAGCTAACTGCAATAAAAAACAAGCAGGAGTGGTGATAATAATCTCTGACAAAATAAACCATAAGACAAAAACCAGCATAAGAGATAAAGGATACTATCTCATGATTAAAGGGTCAATTGAGCAAGATGACATAACCATAATAAATATCTACGCTCCCAATGAAAGAGCACCAAGATATATAAAGCAAACACTACTAGAACTGAAAAACGAAATAGATAAATCTACAATTATAGTGGGAGATCTTAATGCACCACTTTCAAAAAGAGATAGAACAACCAGAAAGAAACTCAACAAAGTTACAGAGGAACTAAATAGCACAACCAAACAACTCAACCTTATAGATGTGTACAGAGCATTCAACCCAACAACAGCACAATACAAATTCTTTTCCAGTGTACATGGAACATTCTCCAGAACAGACCATGGGTTAGGTCACAAAGAAAGCCTCCATGAATTTACAAATAT
>NW_006408618.1:8050760-8052668 GCF_000296735.1 Chrysochloris asiatica
TAACAATGACAGCGCAGAAAAGGACATTAGGAAAGCAATACCATTTACAATAGCCATCCAAAGGATGAATTATCTAGGAATAAATGTAACCAGAGACACAAAGGACCTATACAAAGAAAACAACAAAATGCTACTACAAGAAACCAAAAGAGACTTACAAAAATGGAAGAACATACGATGCTCCTGGATAGGAAGACTTAACATTGTGAAAATGTCAATACTGCCCAAAGCAATTTACACATATAATGCAATTCCAATCCAGATTCCAAGGATGTTCTTCAAAGAGATGGAAAAAACAATTACAAACTTTATATGGAAAGGAGAGAGACTCGGGATAAGCAAAGCACTGCTTAAGAAGAAGAGGAAGGTTGGAAACCTCATAAAATGATTTCAAAACGTACTACACGGCTAGAGTGATCAAAACAGCCTGGTACTGGTACAATGAAATTACAATGATCAATGGAACAGAATGGAGAATCTAGAAATCAACCCATCCACATACAGCCAACTGATTTTCGACAAAGTGCCTAAGTATATTGCATGGGGGGAAGGGGAGTGATAGTCTCTTCAGCAGATGGTGCTGGCAGAACTGGAAAGCAATATGCAACAAACTGAAACAAGACTTTTACCTCAAGCTTTATACAAAAACCAACTCAGCATGAATTAAAGACCTAAATGGGAATCCAGAATTATAAAAGCCATCAATGACAAATAGGGACAAATGTGAGAGCTCTAATACAGGGCATACACAGACTACCAAACATTTTGAAAATTACACAAACAAAAGTAGACAAAACTAGATGATAGGGACATACTAAGAATTAAAAATTTAAATGCATCAAAAGACTTCACCTAAAGAGTAAAATGGGATCCCACAGAATGGGAAAAAATATTTGCAACAATACATCGGACAAGGGACTAATTTCTAAATTATATAGGAAACTACAACACCTCTACAAGAAAAAGACAAATAACCCAATTAAAACATGGGCACAGGACATGAACAAACACTTCATCAATGAGAAGATTTTGGCAGCCAACAAACATATGAAGAAATGTCCATGATCACTAGCCATTAGACAGATACAAATCAAAACAACAATGAGATATCATCTTACACCAGCAATAACAACAAATATTTTAAAAAGTAGAGGACAATAAATGCTGATGAGGATGTGGAGAGACTGGGACCCTCCTACATAGTTGGTGGGATTTGCAAAATGGTACATCCACCCTAGAAAGCAATATGGTGCTTTCTCAGAAGTTTGGAAACAGAGATACTTTATGATCCAGCAATTCCTCTACTTGGTATTTATCCAAAAAATTACAAGCCATAACACGAGTAGATACATGCACACCAATGTTCATAGCATCACTATTTACAATAGCAAAAAGATGGAGGCACCCTAAGTGCCCATCAATGGAAGAATGGATAAATAAACTGTGGTACATATACACAATGGAATATTATGCTACCTTGAAGAATAAGATGAAAGCTGCAAGCCACCACATGACATGAATGAACTTTGAGGACATTATATTGAGTGAAATTAATCAGTCACAAAAGGAGAAATACTGCATAGTACCAGTATTGTAAAAGGTTAAGATAAAGAACCCACCCTAAAAGGGAAAAAAATAATAAAAATTCTTTGCTGGTTACCAGGAAGTATGGGTTGGGGAGAGGGGAGGGACGGCAATATGGAGCACAAGGAGGGAATAGACACAGGATAGCATGGGTGCTAGGGGGGTGGGGAGCAATACACAAGAAGTGGGAGGGGAATTGAAGAACAAGGTGAATAGGGAAGAGTAAGGCAGTTTTGTATCGGCTAAGTGGGACAGAGGTAAATAATGATCTATGCACAACCTTGGAACAATAATGCTCTAGGATACAGGAATTAATTAAGGCAT
>NW_006408618.1:8054133-8097114 GCF_000296735.1 Chrysochloris asiatica
ATGGAGGGGATTGTAATCATTGCAATGAAACGAAATACGGTAGGATGAAAGTAAAGCTGATGTTCTCCCATGAAAACTATCACATAAGTCACAATAAAAACTTTAAAAAATAAAAAAGAAGTACAGCCAAAACCAAAATCAAATTAAAGTATTTTGAAATGCTACTTGGTGGGAAAAATGTATGTAACCAAACTATGAGTATAGGAAAACTATTAAAACTACCATCTTTAATTATAAAGATGAGATATAATGATAATATATTAAAATTCTATTGTGCCTCATTAATTCTTCTACATGCCATAAAATGGAAAATTGGAGATTATATGGTCAACTATCGAAAGTATAATTTGTTGTTGTTGTTGTTAAGTGCCGTCGAGTCGGTTCCGACAGTATAATAAGGACATTTAAATCCACAGAGATTCTAAATATGTAATGTAAAATCATGTTGAATCTTAGTCTTCTAGGGAGTAAGTAATTTGCCCTGTAACTGAAGAATTCCTTTAATTTTGGTTCAAGTGCACACATTGGTTTTCATTTGATGTTCTGTTTCTACTTGTTCAAGAGTTTGCAAAAGAGTATCCTTGTGTACTTTTGTAGTTCTAAATGTCAATTATCTTGAAAAATTTGAAATAAATCTCTTCAGCCAAGTTTGAATCATGCAAAAGGTTAAAATACATCAGTTGACCCTCAAAGCAATAATACAAAGACTTCAGGAGGGAAATCCAATTATTTTACGCAAAGGAGAAATACTGCCTCTTTGGAAAAAAAAATAATTCAAAAATTTTAAGATGTGATTGAAAAATAAGAAAAGCAAAAGGTTTCTCAAAGTTTTAAATTGTTCAACTTCCCAGTCATCAGGGTATTGGTTTTCTGCAAGTCCATGATTTTGCAGATGGTATATTTATACTGAGTACAATATAAGAGAAGCCTTACAAATTCCCATTCACACAATGTCATAAGGATACAAAAAAGGTCTTCTTTTACTTTTCATTTTCTCACTACTTATATTTTGTGTTCAAAACAAAAGATAGCAAATGCAAAATGTAAAAATAAACAGTGGTCCTTTCATTAGGGCAATATGGATGAGAAAAGTGTAAATACAAAATGAGAGAAATGTCAACTTTCAGGTTTTCACAGAACCATTAATTCCCTCTACACATAATGGAACATTTTAGGATTATCAGTTAAGCTTTTAAATATACATCTACTTAACAGGGGGGAAAAGTTGGGTGTATTTATGTTTTGATAATAATCTTAACTTTTATTCCCTTTTCAAATTATGCTATTTTGATCCAAATTGAAAACCACATCAACATTAATCATCATAGTTAATGAAAAATAGCCCTACTATTGTTATTTCATAACTAACGGGGCTTGGGTAATAATATTCATTTAAGTGCACTCACTGCTCAACTCTTATTAGTCAAAGGATTTTGCTATCTTCTGACATATATTATACTGCCATTGCAGATACCTCAAATGGTTGTCTATTTTACTTCCAAAGGATATGGTATAAAGTGTATCAAACAAAGTCTACCAGTCTCGGAATCGCTTCAGAAGGAATCATCAGAGACTGTAGGAACGGCATCTTCAAATACGATACCCTCAGGCTTGATTTCTAAGCTGAGGGAAGATACACAACTTCAGACTTTGAAACTGTTTCTAGAATAGAATCTTAAGGATAGGAGAGGCAGTATGTGAGGATGTGTTGTATGGAATGGAAAAGGAGGAAGGGAGACGGCAAGGTGGACTGTGGTAGACTCCATTTCAGTACTCCTATCTTCGGTCCACCTGTGATCTGTTTTCTAGCAGAAGTCAAAGGCCTTCCAGAATCTTCCTATGGGAGACATGGACCTATCCATAACCAAGAGATGAGGCTACAGACAAACACAAGACTTTCCCACCCTCATCCTGAACCAATGACCTTTGCACCTCTGCCTCCTCCAACTTACTTGGAAATGAGATATAGTTCACTTAACTAAGCTAAGTAAGACCTGGTGTGGTGCTGTCGCTTAAGCAGGGTCAAACCTACCAGACATGCATAGGAATTCCTATACAGGGTCTCTATGATTTGGAACCAACTCTACAACACTTAACAACAACAACAGCCTGAAGGAATAAACTCTCCCATTTTATGGGGGAAGCAGAACGTCACTGGTGGTCTGCCATGGATAACCTCCATGAATGAAGTGAAAGATCTAAGCTAGCTTAAACTTTTTGTTCTCTCTCCATTACAGACAAACTGTCCAGTAATCCCTGCTCAGGGAGATAACCAGAGAGCTCATTTAAAAAAAACATTACTAATGTAGGGCTTGGATTCCTGTTATGGTGCTATAGGATCAGCACTGAACCCCAAACCACAGGTAAGCATTTCAAATCTACCAGTTGCTCCTTGGAAACCCAGTACAGGGCTGCTATGAGTCAGAACCAACTCGATAGCAGTTAACAACAATAACAATGTAGGCTTATCATAGTGGTTTTTATAGTTTAAGGGTACAACCTATTTTCTCAAATCCTTAGGCATCCTTGGTCTGTATAGCTCTCTCTTCATAGTCACCTGTCACCCATACCACCACACACACACATACACTTCTAGAGATCTTATTTCTATGACACTTACTCTTCATAGAAGTGTTTCTCTGTTATTCATAAGGTTTTCAGTGACTAAAGATTCGGAAGTAGTTAGTCACTTCTTCTTCCTAGTCTGTCTTTGTCTGGAAGCTCATCTGAAACCTGTCCACCATGGGTGACCCTGCTGGTTATTTAAAATACCGGTGGCATAGCCCTCAGAATCACAGCAACTCACAAGCCACCAACGTACAACAGACAGACAAGTAGTGGCCGTTTGGTTTTATGTTGAAACTGTCACTTTAAATTTCAAGGAGATCTGTGCGCATGCCTAGTAGAACCCTCCAGGGGTGGCGGTAGGGTATCCATTTGCTCAGGTATCCCCTCTAGTTACCAGAATGGAGGTGCACAATCAGGGAGAGACCAATGAACAATGGACAGATACCAAAAAAATGAATATCCACATCTGTAACTCCTCGGTTCTGTCAGGCGTTCATGGCTGCTCTGATCCTTCCCCCACTTGTTCTCTCCCAAGATGGTGGCTCTGGGAATAGCTAATGGTCTTGAATTAGAAAGCAATGGATTTCTTGATTCTCCTAAAAATTTCCCTAGCTGTAAGCCTTCCAATCTTCTAAATATTCCTTTATAAGTGGTTCAGAGTTCTAGCACCATCCCCTGAGCCTGTTTGGCCGGTATTCTGTGTTGTTGGTGTCGGAGCTCCTCACTGTATATCTACTCGATCCGCCATCTTGATTGTATAAGTGAATAAGGAAGACTGTAGAAGAATTGATGCCTTTAAATTACGGTGTTGGAGGAGAATACTGAAAGTGCCATGGGCTGCCAAAAGAACCAATAGATCTGTTTTGAATTAAGTGCAGCCAGAGTGCTCCTTAGAGGCCAAGATGGCCAAACTTCGTCTCTCCTACTTTGGACACATTGTCAGAGGGAACAGTCACTGGAGAAGGATATCAGGCTTGGTAAGATGGAGGGTCAGAGAAAAAGAGGAAGACCCCAACGAGATGGATTGGTCAAGTGACAGCATCGATGGACTCAAGTGTGGCAACAGTAGTGAGGCTGGACCAGGATCGGACATTGTTTCATTCTGCTGTGCAAAAGGTCTCTAAGAGTCAGTGCCAACTCGATGACACCTAATAACAACTTCCTAGAAGATGTGTCCTCACTACAGTGAAGATATAATGCAGCAACTAGGACAATATGCTATTGACAAGCTTCAGGCTGTGCATGACTTTCCAAGGATCCCCACACTAGCCACCCTCTCAACCTCTACTATATAGCCCTTTGCCAAATTACCTGCCTTTACTTCTTGTATTCAGCCACAACCACAACTCAGTATTAATCACTGGAAATCTCTAGATGCTTTTTTATTAACCCTGAAAACATATTTAATAAGACAAAAATATGTTCTTTGAAATGGTCATAGACCCTTTCCTCCACCAAAAAATCACCACCCATGCCCATGACTGTTTTCCACATTGGTGGGAGGCTGTGGATGGCTGGTCGGAAATTCATAACTGCTCCCTTCTTTTCAATCAGAGCGTATTGTAAATGTGAAGACAATCTGTACTCCACATCTGTCACCCCAGTCAGTGCCAGGCTGATTCAGCTGATCTGCTCAACCTCTCCACTCTCCTGAAACTATCACTTATATTGAAGAAGACAACTTTCTCTGACAGAAGAAACACTGGTCTTTGATTGCGCATGTACAAATACTATAACCCCTGCTCCAAACCTCAATTAATTTGTAAATGAGAAGCAGAGCAATGTCATTTACCTATCTGCCTTCTGGCCGTATGTGGACATTGAGGCTTACCATTTGCTGTGAAAGGGCTCTTTGCTCCCTCATACAGTTTAAATAACCTGGTATGTGTATATGCCAGGAACTCACCCAGCCAAGGGGTCATGGTGACACTGGTTGAGAAAGAAATGAACACTCAAATTTTGGAAATCTCCTTTACAGAGAGATTTTCTTTTGCCAAAAAAAAAAAAAAATTAATATGAGGGGGCATTCAAAAAGTTTGTGGAAAAATAGAATTAAAATATAGTGTATTTTTTCATAAACTTTTTGGTGATCCTTATATATTAAGAATGTGTTCAGCAGTCCCACTTTAATTAACAAAATCAAATATCATGTGGAGCCCTGGTGTGGCACTGTAGGATAAGCACAGGACTAATAACCTCAAGGTCAGAGGTTAGAACTCATTGGTCACTCCTTGGAAACCCTACACAGGGTCAATGAGTTTGGAATGATGGTATCAGAGCAATACATGGGGAGTTAAAATATAGACCTAGACCTGGGTTGGTTCTCTGTTGAATTTACTACCTGTGAAACAGCCTATGTCCTCCTATACCTATGTTGTTTTTGTTAACATCAGGTTGGTACTGACTCACAGCGCAACAGTTCGAAACACTGCCCGGTCCTGAGCCAACCTCACAATCGTTACGGTTGAGTCCGTTGCTTCGGCCACTGTGCCAATCCATCTCATGGAGAGTCTTCCTCTATTTCTCCTACCCTTCACTTTATTCAACATGAAGTCCTTCTCCAGGGACTATGGCCCATGGATAATCACTGCCAAGTCTCAGTGTACTGTCAGGCTATTCTAGGAGCAGATAATGCATTTGGTTTGAACCAAATGTAATAGGTGTTTTCCAACATAACTGGGAAATGCATTCACTCCTTCCACATTGCATTAACTACCACGTATCTGCAATCGCAGTGTTCCAGACATACATCACTGAATAAATAAATGAAACAAAAATATCATTAGAAAGTAAATTCACCGCATTTACATTCTAGTGAGATTCTAGAATAGGGGTTCCTGAAATTTTAGAAAGAATCTTCTAGTTTTCTTTTCTTGTCTCATTTTTAATCGATTTTTTAAATTGCACTGAAAACATATTTAGTAAAACATCCATCAGTTCAACAATTTCTACATATACAATCCAGTGGCATGGATCACACTCTTCAAGTTGTGCAGCCATTCTCAATCCTTTCCCACATGATTCCAACACTATGAAGAAAACATTCATACCCCTAAGTAAATACTCTCCCTTCCCCCTGCCTCTCATTCTTCTAGTGTTCTTGAGGTTTCACATTGCAGGAAGGAAGAAGAGATGCTGATTGTGCCACTTCCAGCAGAAGGAGCAAATATCTGTTGACATGCCCCTTATTGTAAGAAGAGAGAAAGTCACAATTTTCACGTTCTCTAGGCTGCTAGAGAGAGAACTTGTTAGCAGCAGGCAGCTAATTGATTCAATAATTCAACAATTATGGGGCTAGTATCAAATAGTCCTGGTGTGGCACCGTAGGATACACACCCGAACTCAAGGTTGATTTGAACCACAAAGTTAGTTGTTCAAACTTACCAGTCCCTCCTCAGAAACCTTCACAGGATCTCTATGAGTAAGAAGCGACTTGATGGCACTTAACAACAACAACAACTAACTGAATAATTTGAATCTAATTGAATTATTCAAATTGCCCTCACTTAATATTACCTCTTGTTTTTGAGCAGTTTTTCTATGTCCGTGCCCATTCTTAAAGCTAACAGTTTAGTAATGCTGCTGCCGCTGCCGCCATGGAATAACTTCTGACTCATTGGAACTCATTCAACAGCACTTAACAACGACAACTACCATAATAGTGATTCTGAGGCTGTAAATCTTTACAGGAGCAAAAAGCCTCATCTTTCTCCCACAAAGCAGCTGTTAGATTTGAAATGCTGACTTGGAGATCAGCAGCCCAATATGTAACCTATTATGTTACCAGGGCTCCTTAGTTTAGTAATGTTGTTGTTAAGTGCCATTGAGTCACTTCCTCCTCATAGTGACCCTGAATAGGGTTTCCCAGGAGCAACTGGTGAGTTTGAACCGTTAACCTTGTGGTTCAAACTGATCTTGCGGTCCAGCGCTTTATTTCACAGTGCCACACCTATAAATATAGAAATAGGAGCAGATGATGCATTTAATTAGAATCAAATTTAATGGGCATTTTCCAATATAACTGCTATAGAAATAACTGCAATTTTATTTACATCCTAGTGACTACTTTTTGTCACTGAACAATTTCTGTACTGTTACAATGTTGTCTGTATATGGGGAATTTACTTATTAATATGGGCAGTGGTTATGGTGTTTAGTTACTGTAGAGCTTTGTCTAGTGTGCTGTGATGGTCATTTTTATGTATCAACTTGGCTGAACTATAGTTTCCAGTTTTCGGTTGTTTTTTATTGTTGCTGTTTTTTTGCCAAATATTAGTTTTATTGCTATTATATGTCATTAAATCAGTTGGCCATAAGTAAAAAGCCTTCCATAATATAATATTATGCATCAAGACTTTTAATATCAAGATAACTCAAGCTATAATCTGAGAGGCCAAAGACAAGCTGCTCTTACCATGACTGAGATGTGAAGGATCCTCAGCTCCTCTTCTGCTGACTCATGCTGGGGCTCTTCCGTTGGGTCTTGTCCAGGGAGGCTTGGAACACCATCTTGGTGATGAATGTGAAAAAGCAAAGTGCCATTCTCCAGCCATTGTTGCCTCCAGCGCACCAGAGGGATATCCTCTGTGTTTCCTGAGATCTCTGCAGGAGAAACCCCAAAGGCACAGGTGAAAATTGAACCAATTTTTTCATCTTTCTCTTCCTATTGCTAGTTAAGATTAACAAGCTTAAACTGAGGCAACAATGCATTCCAACTGCAGTTAGGTCAGGCTTCCGCTGCTCCAGATTTCAAAGAAGGGAAGAGACCCTGAGAAGAAGTGAATTATCCACCACAGGCCTTTCTACCCTAAGTCTTGTAAGCCAGGCTCTCACCCATTGAGAAAACTACCAAGGTGAAAATTCAAGTTCTTCCCCTTATTTCTGTGATCAATAACATCCTTCACACAACACAGTGTGAATACCTGAGAACCCCCTGAGGTAAATACAAGGTTGTTTGCCTCTTGTAAATTTGAAAGTTTATGTTCCCCAGCAATTACCTCTAGACACACCAGTGAATTTACCAAGAAGAGTTGGTAATTACTGTGCAGAGAATTGGCATTTATGAAACAGTCCTAGGAGGTTACTGCAGAGCAACTTGGACTGACAGGTTATTTCAAAAACCATAAGCATTTGCCACATAGTCCATTGGAGATATTTGATAACTTGCTGTGACAAGCAAAGTAATGTTTTTAATTTTTCTCATCAGCTTTGCAGATAATATGGGCAGCATATATGAGGGTGGTAAACAACCGGTCCCCTAGTACAAAGCCAAGCAATGAACCTGCTCCTCAGGCTTTAAATCAAGACAATAGACTATCATCAACAAATTATTAACAAAACACCAAAAACCTACTTTGTGCTTTGCACTGTAGTAGATACTGAACCAGTATGTCAAAAATATACTGTCTGAATCAGTATGTCAAAACACACCAGTCTGATTGACTACTACAAGAACAAGCAAGTTGTTCACCTGGGAGCCATCAAGGCTCCTCAGGGCAAAAAAACAAAACAAAAACAAAAACAAAACAAAACAACCCTTCACAGACTGAAACTCAAAGGGAATACACAACCAGGCATGTAATCTTCCTGGTGACCATGTTCATCTGTCAATAAAGGGGAAATGAGTGGGAAACAGCAATGAAGCTGTGAGCTATGTCCAACCACGTTCAATAGACTCCTGTCAACCTGGATCGCAACCTGGGTGGCCAGCAGTACACCGAGACCTGGGGACTCCTGAGCCCATGGACAGGGACATAGTCACAGAGAACTAGAGCAGAGAGTGAAGTGTCCAGCTGATATGAAGTGAGGGGAGATGCACAAGAACACCCATACTTGAAGATAGCTTTTGATCTAGCTTCAATGCCTGGATGATCAGAACTCAACTAGAGAAGAAAGAAGAGGGAAAAGAGTGTAATTCACTATAATTTGATGAACTTGACCTATATTTATGGATGTAGTAGCTTAAAAAAGGAAACAAATCTTTACAGCAAGGATCATTCCTAACCCCTTTGTATACAAAGTTGACAGGGATGGGCAACATAGACATTGGCTACCCAAAATGGGGGGGGGGGGATGTGCAGAGGGGGACAACAAAGGCACAAAGTGACTGGCTTACAAGTTTTCAAGAGGGAGCCTAGTTTCAGAGGGCTCGGGAGAAGGGAGAATCTACACTAAGTGGTTTCCAACCTGCCTAGATGGGACTGGTGAAAAGAGATGGGGATAAGACTCTTGTGATTCAATAGTGAATAATTATCTTTAGAACTGATTGTGAATGTTGCAAATGTAAAGGCAGATGTTTTGTAACAAAAGGAAGGGAGTGGTTGCAGTCCAGGAGCAGAGGTCCCTTGGACCATCAAGGGAGAAGAGCTGAGTGTGGGACCCTATCTAGAGAAGCAGTGATGCCCAAGATGGAGGCAGAGACGATGACGTGGAGAGACGAAGCGGCTGGGGACTCTAGACTCAAGGAGGGAGAGGAGCTGTGTGCTGACAGCTGGAGGGCTGGCATGCAGGGTATACCCTTCGGTTGTTTGAATGGTTATAGATTCCTAAGTGCTTCTGTGTACATTAAAAACAACAACAACAGAGGGATTGGAAGCAAATGCTGTTGAATGATGACGCATGGAGGGGACTGAAATCATTGCAGTGAAACAAGGTATGATAGGATGAATGTAAAGCTGATGCTTTCCCATGAAAACTATCACTCAATTCACAATAAAATCATCAAAAATAAAAATACACTGTGTATATGCCCCTCTTTCTGATATTCCTAAAGCATATGATTTTAAAGCTGTGAAACATCTCAAAGTAGAAAATGCTGCTTAACCTAACCTTTCCCGAACTTCCTCAAACCATTTTGTGCTTTATAGCTACTGCCATCCTTGTTGTTGTTATTAAGTGACATCAATTCGGTTCCAACTCATACTGACCCTGTATAATGTTTCTGATGAGCAGATGGTGAGTTTGAAAGATCAACCTTTCAGTTCAAACCAATCTGGAGGTCCACTGCTTACTAGTTTGAGGACTAATATTCTTCTGAGTACACTTTAGCAAACCATTGCTTTACACACACACACACACACAATCAAAGGCATGGCTTCTTCCCCCCAATATTTATCATCTTTAAGCAAAAAAAAAAAAAGTTCCATATACATAAAAAAGATTTAAGTAGACACATTTAGAATAAGTACTGTCATCAAGTACGAGTGCCATAAAGAAGAAAGCAATTTTAAGTATTTATAGAGTTTATAAATATCCTTCACTATAAGTGGGAGGGCACAAATGATGTTCTGCTTTATTTATTTAACATATATTGAGTCTGTATTAAGTGCCAGACATTGTTCTAGGCATTGAGATAGTCACTTGATTGAAGTACTCCGTAAGTTCTCCAAACCAGTTCACCATGAATGAATGTGGCAGATGTTACACATAGTGCATGTTAAAGTCTTGTGGAGACATAGAAGAAAGAAAGGTAATGTTGCCTGGGCAGAGAGGGAAGAAGGAAGGAGAGTAGGCTTCTGGTTCTTGCAGGATGACTGGATTTCCTTCCAATAGGGAGAGAAGTAGGGAGTGGGTAAGAGACCTAGTAGGAGCACATGCTTGAGAAAAAAAGGAGGAAGAATATTCGCTGCTCCCTTAGGACAGACAAGTGAAGAGGGTTTCTGTGAGTCAGAGGTCACTAAGCTGTTTCCAAACGACACCAATATCATTCCCTATTATGTGCCACCACCCTAAGACCTGTGAGTAAACTTGAACTTGTGAGTTGGGGAAAAGGAGGTTGCAAAGATCCAGCTCACATTCATCTTTACTGCCTCTCTTTAAACTCAAAGAGGATTCAGCGCCAGCCTGCTGATAAACTGGATGTCTGTGACCTGGGAAGTGAAGAACACAGTCATCTAGTAGCTGCAATGTCTGCTGCTGCTGCTAGTGGTTTTTGTGCCATGGAGTCAATTCTGATTCATAGAGACTCTGTATAAGATTTCTGAAGCTGTACATTTTTCTGGGAGTAGAAAGCCTCATCTTTCTCCTACGGAGTGGCTGTTAGATTCAAACTGCTGACCTTTCAGTTAGCAGTCCAACTATAGTACCAGAGCTCCTTAGCTGTAGTGCACTGTTGTTAAGAACCTTGCTGTTCAAACCAACCTGTGGTCGGTCCAGTGCATTATCCCATAGCACTACATCAGGACTCCAGCTGCAGTGCAAAGAGAGTATGAAAATGGAAATTCCTCTGCCTCTGGTTCTGGTTTTCCATAGCTCGCCTTTCTCTAGTGAGGCCTTTCACCTGTAAACCTTCTAATCGCAAATCCTGCAGGACAGCATTTATCCTTTCCAGTCACTCAGCATGCCCTGACCATATCAAAGTAAGTACCCAATAGATTTCTCCTGGGGAACACTTCTCCCCCACCCCATCCCCATGTCCCTTCTAGCAGTAGAAGCCAAACTCTGTCTCCTTCTCACCACAAACATAAAACTCACAAGCAATAATGGCTCCTAAGACAGCACCTAATGGAATAATCACTTCACCCAGAGCAACACATGCCCACCCCCCAGCTGGTACCACTCCAACCCTGACCGGGTTTATTCCACACTCAACTGGGTGCCACTTTAGCCCTTCCTATAATTATTCAGAAGAAATCTAGCACCTCATACCTCTAAATCACTTAACAAACTAGTTTGTTTTATTTTTCCTTCCCCAGGGGATCCTCATCAAGTAGGTCAAGCTTATTACCTCAGTTAACTGCAGAAACAAAGACAAGTAAAAAACCAGACCAAGGTCATACCAAGCTGACACAGAGCTAAGATGGATGAACTTTTGTCAGATCTGCACTAGCCCCAGATGACACAACCTCAGAATATGGAGCGAGAAAGCACTTGAGCAGAAAGTCCTTGTGGTCTTTTAGGAGCATCTGTGCTGCAATATTGTATGTTTCTGCATAAGGTCTTAGTATTCCAAGACTTTTTAAAAGTTGAGAGAAAGTTCATATACCATAAAACATGTCATTTTAAAATATGAAATTCAGTGATTTGTAGCATATTTCCAAGTTATGCAACTATCACCACTATCCAATTCTAGAACATTTTCATTATGCTGTCCCCTGCCCACGCCACCAAGCCTGTTTTCATTAGCAGTCCCAGATGACCTTCACGGGGGAAGGTGTTCTTTTTCAGGGACCTAAGAGCAGCATTATCAAGGAAGGTATAGGATCCCAGCAAAGTTCTCCCATGGAGAGGTGGGCTGAGAGCAGGGTCTCTGCCCTTGGCTTCCATCTCAGCCCTTTGAGTATCTATGTGAGTAACTTAGTTCCATCTCTATAGATGCTGACATGATGATCCTGCCCAGACCAGATGCATCTTAGAGGGCAGCGGGAAGGAGAATATCATGGCTGTCAAGGATAGCCATCATATTTTTTGAATCAAGATAAATATAGAATGATAGCTTCTCTCTTGATTTTTTTCCTTTCCTGGGAGGATCTGATATGATGCAAAACTTGGAATATACTACTTATGCTATATATAGTCTGGGTCAATATATTACTTATGCTATATCTGAGTCAAGGAGCTCTGGTAGCACAGTGGTTACGAATCGGGCTGTGAACCTCAAGGTCAGCAGTTCGAAACTACCAGCTGTTCCACACAAGAAAGATGAGGCTTTCTGCTCCTGTAAAGATTTATAGCTTTGGAAACTGTACAGGGTCACTATGAGTCAGAACCGACTCCACGGCACATAACCACCATCTGAGTCGATGGGAAAAACAAATAGGGGTACAGTGAATGTCTCAGGAATTTCTTCACCAATGGGGCTGCGATCAAAGCACCATTGTATATTAATGTAATCATGTTGGTCTGGATGGCAGCAGAATATGTCAAGAAGAGAAGGTTCAGAAATTGCTTCACCAATGCAAGTTTTACACGAGACCCCGAAGGAGCTCTTTCTGGGAATGATAAAATAATGATTACAGAAGAAGTCTTCCTAAGGGCTATGGATGAGGCATTTTTTCCATAACATGTTGAGAAATACAAGTGCCAACAGATCCTACATGGTCACCTCAAGATGCCACAGGTAGCAGGGGCACCAATAGTTCGAGGCTGAGCTATCTAAGAAAGGAAGACTCTCCAGACTTTTAGCATGCCTCCTCTTCCTCTCCCAAACCTCACACTTCTTAGCACCTCCAAAAATTGTGGACCTGCCTAGAATCTACAGAAACCAGGGTGCCATTCATTCTTATATGCAACATTATTTTTTAAGCGTACTGTATTTGCCACATTCAGCAAATGGTGCTATATGTTCCCTGTTCTTAGGAGTTTTCAATCTTGTAGAAAATGTCAGATATGGCCATGAACAAAGCAGTGTTGAGTGAGAGGATGGAAGATAGGCACACAAAAATGGATGGGAAGGAATAAAATGGGAAGAAAACTTGGAGAGGCAGTTCCAGAGGAAGAGAACAATGTGTATAAAGAAACAGAAGGAGAGTGCGTATTTGTAGGACTGCAGGAGGTCTCATTAAGCTTCAGGGAGGAGAATATGGAGAAAAACAGTGGAGGACTGATGCTAAAAATGTAGATTGATGTTAGTTCTGAAAGAGTTTGAATGATAGATTAAGGAGATGAGAGTTGATAGAAAGTCACCCATGGTTTTATTAAGAAAGAAAGTCAACTAAGCTATGCATTAGAAAGATCAGGAAGACCTAGGAAGAGAGCAGCTGACAGAGTAGGTTCCAGTAGGGTTTCACTGTAAATATCATCCTTTATTCAGCAGTGGCCAAAATACTGAACTGGGAATCAGGAGGCCTAGAGATGGTCTGAGTAATCTTGAATGAATCACCTAGCTTTGAATTTTCTCATCTGTCTAATGAGGCTCTGGCTGGATGAACTTCAAGATCCTTTTGTAGTTTTGATATGCCTTGATTTTAAATCCAAACAGATGTGACATGCACAAGCATCTATAAAGACAATAATTTTGTGGCCCCAAATCTCTCAAGCCTAAAATAAACTATACCCTTCCTTTCTCTTTAAGCACAAGGTGGACATTTTTGAGATGACATGAACAGAGCCTTTAAGAGCCAGATTCCCCTTAGACTGAATCCTATTTTGGTGAGAAAGGTGCCCATTCATTCATCTTGGTACAGTGGCATGGCATCAAAGACCAGTCTTATAGCTTCTGCATGCAGTAGAGAAATCAGATGCTGGTACTCGGGCAATAAAAATGACAGCAGAGAATAATCTGGGACAGGCAAAGGAAGAGGGAAGGAGAGTAAAATGAAATCACTTTAAAATTAGTTTTAGTCATTGTTCTAATGTTAGCTTGTAGGCTGTGAGCCTGTAGCATGGTCTATTTGTGGGGCTAACTTAGAATACCCAAAACTTTGCTGTAAAAACTCCTCTTCCACTCATTACAACTTTCCCATATTGCCTAAGTGTCCTGTGCCTTTTTTGAGCTTCCATTCATGCTGAGAGTACCTGAACTAAGCTGCTAAAAACATGTCATGATCAGAATTTCCCCAAAAGACAACCTCACTGAGGACCAAATTCGCGATACCCTCTTTCAAAGATTTTAACAATTTAAGTCAGCTGTGGATTTGAACTGGGGACATTCTCCAGATACTTTAATTCAACTGAATAACTTAAGAGTGGCTGTGGCTCTTGCAGTTCTAGAGTTGTGGACCCTTTTCATTCCTAGAAAAGCTGAGTTTCGAGATGAATCCTGCCGAACTGTAATGGGGTTACTGAGGTTGCCAGGGTCAAGGCAGGAGGAACCATTAACTTGTCAATTCTTAGCCTCATGGTGAGGGCAACTGATGAAGTAACCCTGAAGTCTTTGAAAATTATGGGTGACACCCCCTGATGGCCATTACTAAATTTAAAAGACCTTGCTTAGATCAGGATTTTCAAGCTTGTTCTTAGTCTTGTAATCCTTTGTCCAAACAAACTCTAATGTGATCTCTAAGGGGTTCCCCAGAGCAGAGTTAAAAAAGAACTGACTCAGTTGGAGGTCAAACAATGCCCACTACCTGCTGTTAGGGAGCCCAGAATGTCTGTGTGTTGGTAATGGTTTTGCTTGATTGTCTTTTCAATTCTGTTAAGGGTGGTACTATGAATAATTTCATATTTTTTAAGAAAGAATTACAAGGAAAAGGGAACAACTCTTAAAAATAGATTCTGACCACATTCCACTCAAGCTTATACCACTCATCATTCTGAGTTTCCATTTTGGATGAAGAGTAAGCTCAGAACTTTAGTAGTGATAAAATAAGAATAACAAATGGATCTTATCTAACAGATAAAGACTACCTTTGAGGTTACCAAAGATAGACCTGTGTGTGGTAGAATCACCCTCTTCCTTTCTGTTGTCTCTTACTTTCCTTTTACACCCTTGTAACTTTAGAGTTTGAAAGGTATTGATAGTAGGTCTAGTTTCCCACATGGTTTCATTACAGTCTTCTAACTGGAACTATTAGCAGTGGTATTAACTTTCTACACCTTTGTAAGAAGACAACCTGCTAAAGTCAAGGGTTAATAACAGTAGGGGATCACTAATTATCCTGAAAATCTTTGTCCTGGTATCCAACGTGATCGAAGACTTTAATGTCTGCAAAACGTCAGCCTCTAAAGACCCCAACTTGTTCCATAAACATAATGAGAGCAGCACATTAATGTCCTGGCCATCTGTGAAGAAAGACAAGGGACAAATGAAAAACAGACAAAGGAGAAGGATGATGCAAAGAGAAAGGACAAAATCAAGAGAAGTGAGGAAAGGAGATTAGTCAGAGAAACAATGACCTTTGGGCTGAGTTTGGACCTCTACACCTCTCACCACAGGGGACTATCTGGAGTTCTGATGTGATACAATCCCACATCCCAGAGTTACTCATCACATAAAACAAGGAGCCCTGCTGAGCCTGAATTCAACCAGCACAAGCGCCAGGAATACCAATAGTTTGCCTGAAGTTTATGCCTGTACAGGCCTGGCTGAGCGAACAACAAAATGGGAGATAGCATGGCCAGGGCATTCTCTGATGTTCAGAGACCAACTGGGACTGGAAATCTCATTGTGATTTCTGTATTGAACTCCCTATCTTCCTGGGAGCTGCTTCCTATTGTCTCACTCCCTTTCCTCTGCCTCCAAACTGGCTTAAGCAATGGTTTCAGAAGTATGTGGAGTAAAAGCTTTATGACAAAGTGGTTTAAACATTTCAAAATTCTCTCACCCAACAGGTTCCTTTTCCAAGTAACCAGAACCTTCTTGACTTGCTCAGATTTGGAATAGAAATTTCCACTTGTGCCCAGACAAAAGATAATTGAAATTCTATTTCCCCTGCTTGGTGACATTTGCCCTCAGTGGCAAAAGCAAAAGAGCTTCAAGCATTAATGACCCAGTGATGAGAAAAGGAATGGCAGGTTAAAGAGAGCATTGAACTGGGAGCCAAGAGAATGGAACTGCCGTAATCTCTCTGCAGTTCAGTTTTCTCATCTTCAAATGATGGGACCAGAAGGTCACTAAGGACTCTCCAGCCCTAACCATGTTATTCAATGACACAAAACCAGACATGACATTTGGCTCTAGTCAGATTTCAAAACAGGTGCAGGCTGAGTATATTTCTGCATGCCAACTGGATAAAAGTCTTTGTGGAACTTTTTCTTAACATTCTTCCCAGTGTATGGAATGCTTCCAATTCAGTCCAGCCTATCACTTATGGAGTAAGGATTGGCTATACCGAAACTCAACATAGTGACACTATAGAAACTGTACTCGGTGACTCTCAATCCGAAAGAATCATCGACATACACATACTTCCAAATGGCTTCCAATGAATTTTCAGCCCTTGACCAACTATGTTTATGTAGACGAAGGTAGTCTAGGTAAATAGAACTTCAGCTCACTGCTCTCTGCAGCCCCACCTATAGCCCTTCAGAGAGTGTACTCTAAAACCCCAGAAATGCTACCTTCCTTATACAGCTGCCCACCCACCGGCCCACTCATCTACTTCACCATTTTCAGCAATGGCTAAGGTGGACAAAATGGCATAGGAACCAGCAGTGATGACAGAAAAGAAATGAAGACCCTGGATAGTCCCTAGCTTGTTCTCTGGAGGCAGGTGGAACGCTGCCACAGGAAGCAGAGGGTGGCTTTTTAAATCAGGTTTGATGGAAAGCAGTGAAGCTTTCTATGGATGCTGCTGGAAGTAGGTCACTCTCCACTACTCAGTGCTGGCATGAATAGCAATTGAGCAACTAGAGGAACATTCTATTTACCTTGTGATGGAGATGAAAAAAATTCCTGTGGGGAAAAAAATGCAGCCAAAAGGTTCTGACACAACCTGAGAGATGAGGAGGCATTCAAATGGCTTCTGATTTCATCCAAAATGGTTTGCTTGTTCTTACCACAGTGTTTCTCTGGATCCTTTCAAACCTCTGTAAAGAGTTTATCCACCTGATACTCATTAAAGCCTCATTTGAAATGGGGGGGAGGGGACAGCCCAAAGCTCTTTGAAAAAGACAGGGTTATCAGAGCCACAGATGTACTAGTAAGAGAATTTTTAAATATATCTTGTTCTATTCTCTGCTGCCACCCGACTGACCTTTGTAAATTGAGATAACGGCGCGCATTTAACAAAATCTGACATCAAGTAAGATGTGTAATAATATTTAAACTCCATAACGTTAAAATATGTATTTACGGATCATTTCATACATTGTAATGAGAATAAGTCATTTTGAAGCCTGAGGTTTCACAACTGGAATTCTGATTTGAGCTTTACATGTCCTTGGGGGTCACTTCCTGGAAGCATTAACAGTGGGAGCACATTGGATCCCTGGGTTCTCGAAAGTTGAAGCAGGCTGCGGGGTGACAGCAAGGAGGCTTCCTACTGGAGTCAGTGAAGGCTCCATTTAGTCCAAATCCTGCCTTTATACTCCTGGTCTTTCATATTAATATGTTGTTGTTAGGTGCTGTAGAGTCAGTTCCGAGCCATAGCGACCCTAAGCACAACAGAACAAAAACACTGCCCAGTCCTACCCCATTCATTAATACATTGTTATTGCTGTATTGTTAAGTGCCACAGAGTTGGTTCCAGGTATAGGATTTCCAAGGAGACGCTGGTGAGTTTGAACCACTGGTCTCATGGTTCAAACCAACCTTGTGGTCCAGTGCGTTATCCAACAGTGCCAATGTGACAATCCATCTAGTTGAAGGTCATCCTCTTTTTCACCGACCCTTTCTTTACCAAGCATGCTGTCTTTCTCCAAGGACTGATCTCTTTTTAGAACATTAATACAGGGTTTATAGAATTCTCGGCTCCTGAACCAGTTCTTGGTGATTCCCTTGGTGGCTCTCACCTTGTAAAAAAGAAGAGAAAAGGAGGAAGTAATGACAATTTGCTCACTACTAACTTGCTCCTTTTCTCTTGAATTGCTGCCATAGTCTCGTTATTACTTTCATATCTTAAATGGCATGTCAACTACTACTCATTCATCAATTTGTCATATTATGGTAGCTAGCATGATGCTGTGATACTTAAAGTTATACCACTGATATATCAAATACCAGTATCTGTCTTGGAAGAAGTACAGTCTCAATGCTTCTTAAAAAGGATAATGGAGAGATTTCATCTTACATACTCTTTGGGTGACTCATCAGGAGGTACCAGTCCCTGAAGGGCATCATACTTGGTAAAAGAGAGGATTAGAGAAAAAGAGGAAGGTCCTCAATTAGATGTATTAACATAGTGGCTACAACAATGGCCTCAAACATTGGGAAGATTAGGAGGATGACACAGGACCAGGCAGTGGTTCATGACATCATTATTAGTGGGAACCAACTCGATGGCAACTAACAACAGCAACAACAAATAGCACTGAGATTTTTCTGAGTTTAATGTTTCATTTTCTGTTACAAATATTCCCACTGCCAGGTGACTCCTTGCCCCTCTCCATCCCATGCGCAGTTTCCCTACTTTGCTGCTCCTGTACCAAAGGGCAAGGAATGAGCAGGCATAAGCAGTGTTGACGTTTCCATTTCCCACCTAGAAGCACTGGCCCATTCATTCAGGGCAGCAACTAAAGCAATATTAGTTGGCTTTTGCAAAATAATAATTTTTAAAAATGCTAGGTTTTCTGCTTCAGCGTGTAGAAGCATATTTTGAAAGGATACAGCTATACATTTCAGAAACAAACCATTTAGATTGTGAATTAAAGTGACATTAAATGGAACGAGTAGATAATTAGACTTACAGTAGAATGCAAAGACACAGAAATTTTGGGAGAGCTGTACAGTGCCTAAACTTTGTCTGTACAGTACTCATTCTGAAGCCAAATAGACATAGAACTAGAAGGCAAGTCTGTGGTAGGGTGAACTATCTTCCCTGACATATCAACCTTAAAACTGAGTTCAATCTTGGTTTCTTACTGGCCAACTATATCCCTTTCAAGGACAAAATTTTTAGTATTGCTTTCTCTGTCTATATCTAAGTGTAGTGGTTACGAATCGGGCTGCAAACTGCAAGGTCAGCAGTTTGAAACTACCTGCTGTTCCATGGGAGAAAGAGGAGGCTTTCTGCTCCCGTAAAGATTTACAGCCTCGGAAACCCTGTACAGGGTCGCTAAGAGTCGGAACCGACTCCACAGCACATAACAACAACAACAACAACAGCTACATCTGTATGTGGAATCCGGGTGTGGCACTGTAGGATAAACACTTAACCTCAAAGCCAGTCTGAAATGCAAGATTGACTATTCAGTGTCACCAGCCACTTCTGGGAAACCCTATACAGGGTCACTATGAGTCATACTGATGTTGGACGACACACCGCCACCACCATATATATAGATAGATATGTTGTCATTGTTTGTTGTTAAGTACCGTCGAGGCGGTTTCAACTCATAGCAACCCTGTATAGAGTTCCCAAACCTGTAAGTCTTTAAAGGAGAAGAAAGCTTCATCTTTCTCCCTTGGAGGAACTAGTAGATTCGAACTGCTGACCTTGAGGTTAGCAGCCCAGCTCATAATCCAATATGCTAACACAGCTCCTTATGTCTCTATATAGATATATTTCCCTTGGGAAATGAGTTGAACATTTGCTAGGTAAAAAAGTACTTTCTTTCATTTGTCTTAAATTCATCTTACTTGGGTTTCAAATGCAGCTTTGAATCCTGTTGTTCTCGTTAGGTGCTGTTGAGCTGATTCAGACTTCTAGCAGTTGAGTATTTGGTGAAGAAGATCACATATATTTTAAAAGACAAATGTCAATCACATCCTTCTCTTTGTCTTTGCCATTTTATTTGAGATTCGCTCATATTCCTGTCATCCTTATTGAATATAGTGTCTTGAAAGTTTCACACTTTTTATCCTGCTTCACAAAACCACACCTATTTCCTGCTGTCCAGCATAGCTGCCTATCTGTGCACTTCTGTGGATTCAGTGAATGTCTTCCCCAGAGTGGGAGAATACAGCATAGTAGAAACAGGCAGATTCTAGTACTGAAAACCAAAGTCTGACACCAGGTTCCTGTACATAATACGTCTGTGATCTTGATGCCTTAGTTTCTCCAGCTTCAAAAAACAGTTCTTTTTTTGGAATGGCTTATAAAGTGAAAACCATCACTCGTCTGTCAGTTTGTCGTACTGTGGTAGCTTGTGAGTTGCTGTAATTCTGAGGGCTATGCCACCTGTATTTTAAACACCAGCAGGGTCACCCATGGTGGACAGGTTTCAGATGAGCTTCCAGACAAAGACAGACTAGGAAAAAGGAGCAACAAACAACTTCTGCATATTTAGTCACTGAAAGCCTTATGAATAGCAGAGAAACACTGCCAGATATAGTGCTGGAAAATGAGCCCCTCAGGTTCAAAGGCACTGAAAATGCTACTAGGGAAGTAGAGTTGCCAGTGATGAAGCGAATGAAGTAAAGCCCATGGGAGAAAAGCCTGCGGGACCTTCATGTGCTGATGGGGCACAACTCAAAATGAAGAGAAAAAGCTGTAAACATCCACTGAAAATTGGAACATGGAAGTTGTCAAAAATGAAATGGAACGCATAAACATCAATATCTTAGGCATTAGTAAGCTGAAATGGAATGGTATTGGCCACTTTGAATCTGACAACCACATGGTTTACTATGCCAGGAATGACAAATTGAAGAGGAATGGTGTTGCATTCATTGTCAAAAAGAACATATCCAGATCAGTCATGAGGTACAACGCTGTCTGTGATAGGATAATATCCATGTGCCTACAGAGGAGCCCAGTTAATACCACTATTATTCAAATTTAGTCAATATGATTTCTGTGTTTTTCATCTGGTAAGGTCCACGTGTATAGTCATCTTTTATGTTATTTTAAAAAGGTATCTGCAATGAACAAGTCATTAGTCTTGCAAAATTCTATCACATGTGTCTCCAGCATCATTTCTATCACCAAGATCATATTTTCCAATTACTGATCCTTCATCAATGTTTTCAACCTTTGCATTCCAATTGCCAGTAATTATCAATACATCTTGATTGAATATTTGAAATTTTTCAGACTGAAGACGTTGTTAGGATTCTTCAATTTTATCATCACTGGCTTTAGTGGTTGGTGCGTACATTTGAATAATAGTGGTATTAACTGGCCTTCTTCGTAGGCGTATGGATATTATTATCCTATCACAGACAGTGTGTACTTCAACACAGCTCTTGATATGTTCTTTTTGATTATGAATGCTACACTATTCCGCTTCAATTTTCAGCAAAGTAAAACATGTTTCAATATTTAATACTCTGGTGCTGGCAGTGTTTCATTGCAATTCATAAGGTTTTCAGTGAGTAAATAAATATTCAGAAGTAATCTGTCTCTCCTTCTTTCAGTCTGTCTTTATCTGGAAGCTCAACTGAAACTTATCCACCATGGGTGACCCTATTGGTATTTAAATTACCCATGGCATAGCTTCCAGAATCACAGCAACACACAAGCCACCACAGTACAAGGAACTGACAATGGCTGTGGCTGGTGGTGACTGTGCCGTGGAGTCGATTCTGACTCATAGCGACCCTGTAGAGGGTTTCCGAGGCTGTAATTCTTTACAGGAGCAGAACGCCTCATCTTTCTCCCATGGAACAATTGGTAGTTTCGAACTGCTGACCTTGAGGCTCGCAGCCTGATTCGTAACCACTACGCTACCAGAGTGCCTTGACAATGGCTGTAGCCTTACGATAATAAACCACCAGGCTTCTCTTCCACAGCACTACGAGGTGGAGTCTAGTAACCACTCGCTCTGTACGCAGTCAACCTCACCAAGGTCTTAATAAACTCCAAATTATTTTCTTGCATCATTGACGACATAGAAGACAGCCTTTCATTTTATAACTATAGAGTGTTTATGAGACCATTGTCTTGAATCTGATCACAAGAAAATCACCACCCTCTTTACTACCTTAACATAGATTTTATAATGTTTTAGTTCATCCTGATCAACTTTCCTTTTTTGTCTATGAGTACATAAAGCTCAATGTCATCTAAATTAATGATATAAATTGCAAATAATAATGCTTTCATATTTGAGGTCTCCTGTCCAACAAATGGTGATAACTTACTATTTAAAATACAGTGTTCAAAGCTGTTTAATGATTTAAGTAGATTTACTTGATCAAGATGTACCATACACCCGTAGAGAACACTGATCATTCAGGATGATGACTTTGGAGGCACCCAGTGTAAAATGCTCCTTACACTAATCCTAGAATCGATTAGTGCTGACGTGTGAGGAGGCTTCAAAAAGTTTGTGAAAAAAATTCAGTTATCTTTGAACTCCATTTTTCCATGTACTTCTTGAAGTCTTTTCATATTTATAGAGCGCATCCATGTTCATCAGCTTTAACAATGCAAAAACAATGCAGGGGACATGTCTGACTTCCGTTGGAAGTGAAAAACAGATGTGCCTCCATCCTCCAACCTTCTTCATATCTGGGTTCAATAATCCATTGCAATGACCACATAGAAGTCATAACAATATTCACAATTATGGAGTTTATTAGGGAAGTGAAAAAGTTACAAAAAACAGCTAAGGATGCAGCAGTTTTCCAATCAGACGTACTGCAGACATGCCTCATTCTTGTCCTTGACTTCTCAGTCATGTGGCCCCTTGACCTCTGCCCTGCTTGAGCAATTATTACACTCTTTTAGCCAGTCTGTGAATGTCCAAAGGGCACATTCTGCAAGCCAGACTCCTGCCCATAATACTCAACTTTATTCAGTCCATGGGCCTACATGCCGAAAACTGTTCTATGTCACTGCCTTTGCCACCACTGGGATCGTCCATTCCTGCTTCTGAAATGGCTTTTAAACCTAGTGGGATGGCAAAACCAATCAATCCCAGCCTTAAGTGTCCAGTACACCTTATCTGCATCAGGAGCTCTGGTAGTGTAGTGGTTACAAATCAGGCTACGATTCTCACGGAAAAACTACCAGCTGTTCCATGGGAGAAAGAGGAGGCTTCCTGCTTCAGTAAAGATTTACAGCCTCGGAAACCCTGTAAAGAGTCACTATGAGTTGGAACCTACTCCAGGGCACATAACAACAACACCTTATTTGCATGGCCCCAACCAATCATTTGGCGGGAATTAAGAGGCATTGGATAGAGAGTCATATCAAATAAATTCAAGGTAACACAGGGGTTTGCAATCAGTTAGAGGGTCTGATAACCTGGAATCTTTAAAAACATGGATCATCTGCCAGATAACATTAAGCTACAGAGATAATCTGATACAAACTTACAATTTTATCTGCAAAGTTCTAATATATGAATATCTCTTATGCAGACATAGTAATTTAATAGACTTCCTCCCTGAGTGGTAACATGCTTGACTGTTAATCAAAGGGCTAGCAGTTCCACTTAACCCAGAGAAAGTTCGTTGAAAGAAAGGGCTAGTGATCTGCTTCCAAAAAAACAGTTATTAAAAACCCTACTCTGACACACGTGGAGCCTCCAAGAGATGGAGTCTACAGAAATTGGTTTGGTTATTTATTACCTGAATTGGGACATTCTTGTTGTTGTTGTAAGTGCCTTAAAGTCAGTTCTGACTCATAAAGACCCTGTATAGAGCTTACGAGGAGAAGCTGGTGAGCTTGAACTGCCAACCTTGTGTTCAAACCAACTTTGTGGTCCAGTGCATTATCCCACAGTGCCACACCAGGAACACCCTTAGTACTTACTATTGTCTGTTTTGGTACTTTGGGTTCAAAAGGTGAAAATTTTAAAACATTCTCCAATTAAAAACTAGGAAAATTTGTTTCATCATCATTTTTTTAATGTTTCCCTTTCACAACCATTAAATGATTTGGAGATTTTCTGGCTGGCACTGTTTCCTTATACCTCTTACATCCTGAAAATGACTAAAATATCTTTTTGCTCAGTTTATCCCTTACTTAGCCATTTAATAATCTGTGAGATCTTTCCAAGATAGAAAGACTACTGGTATAGCACTGTAGGATAAGCTCTGGATTGCTAACAATAAGGTTGGTGTTGCAAACCTATAAGCTGCTCTGCGGAGACCACATTCAGGATAGCTATAAATTGGAAACAACTCAATGGTCCGTAACAAGAACATCTCTGTATATAAATATGGAGTCCTGCTGTGGAACTATATTGGTTAATGCGCTGGACGGCAACGTCAGTTTGAACCGCAAGGTCAGTGGTTCAAGCTCACCAGCAGCTCCTTGGAAACTCTATACAGGTTCAGTATATATATATGTAAGCTTCCATTTATCTTAAACATGTAGTAATTAGCTATGCTTTCTTCACTAGAATCTCCTCAGCCATTTAAGGGGCAACAGTCTTTTTCTGGCATCTTTGATTTTTCATGAAAAGTTGGACCTGGATTTGGTGAGGCAAAAGTAAATAAATAAAACAAACCACACACACAAACTTCTGGTATAAAGTTTGCTTTCTTATTCTGGGCAAACCTTTGATCTTACATGAGAGATCCCTAAACAACAACAGAGACTCCTCACCCCACGCACCATCCTTACAGATGGTGTTTAGGATTCATTTTAACTTAGCTGCTCAGAATAAATTTTAAGCTGCTCATCTTACAGAAATGAGCAGAAAGCAAAGCAGAAAGCCCGCCTTACTTTGCCTTTGTAGGGAGACAAATGGGAGGGAGAAATACAGCCTCTGCCAAGATGGAGGGCCAATTGTTTGGGAAGGGATGAGAGAAGGGAAGATGTTTCCTGTCTAGAGTTTCTGTGTTATAGATGGTAAATCTAAGACGAAGGAACTTTTAAAAAGGTGCTGGCTCTGCCTCTTTAATTACCCTGTCTAGAAGGAAAGTCTGTCATCAAAGCCAGCAACCGGCTCTGCTCAAGAGATTGATTGGGGTAAAAGACTTTTCGTCCAATCTAGATTGCTTCAGTTTTACTGGAATTGAGGCAGGCCATAAACCTATCAGTGACTCAAGAAAATTGAAGCAATTAAGTCTGCAGGTGTGCATATTTGTCATATTAATGATAAATCGGTATTAATATAAGTCACAGAAGGCTTTCATAAGGCATGTTCAGTGCTGCTAGGAGTGAAACTACTTCAAGGAGACACCAGGCTTCCAAAATGCCAACATCAGGAGGTCTCTGGTTCAGGGAGATGTAACCATAACCCTCACAGAGCTACATGTGTGCTTCTCCACCCTATAAATGGCTTAGGGTGCTCTCCCATTGCTGCCCTAATCATAGTCAAGTTAGTGTGGCACTGTCAGCTAAACACTGGACTGCTAACCACAATGTCAAGACAGACCTAGTTTGGAATCATATCAGACCTAGTTTGAATATCAACCTTTGAATAGAGATTTGTCTTACCCAAGTTATTTAAGCATAATATGAATTATAATACCTGCTTTAAAAAGTTGTGAGGAGGAAATGAAGTAATATATGTAATATAAGTCTTAATACGGTTTCTCAGAGCTATGGTCACTTTAATGATTTCTCCTCTTCTGACCTTGAACACAGTGTAAGTCCTAGAAATTCATTTCTAGTCATTCTCAATAATCGGCCAGATGACTTCAGGGTAAATAAGTGTGTTAGGAAGGTTTATGGAAAGACGAGGAAGCCAGGATGCTATTCTATGTATCTATTTTGTGTCTGCCCACTGCTCCTTCTAGGAGAGACCACACCTCTCCCTCAGACACTTCCTTAGCCTTTTCTTTCCGCATGACCCTCTCTCATGGGTACCTCACCCAAGGCTAGCCTGGCTACAGATCGGGCAGTGACCCATGACACAACTCAACAAACAAGGAAGAACTAATCAGATTTTCACTCTTAAGAGTTGGAAATAGGGAGTGTAGAGCAAATTAGGCATAAATCAGCAGACACAGAACTCAGAAAGACACATAGTCAAAGCACAGATGGGGAGTCTGGGCCGAAAGGGCCACTTCAAGCTGGAGAGACGAGGAAATAGAAAAAAACATGAGTAAGCAAAAGCTCTGAGATAGAAAAACCACAGCGAGTAGAGGAAAATGCTGTGCAAGATGGCATGGAGAGGAGAGGGAGCAGATGGGTGTCAGGCAACAAGGCACACTCATGCAGGACGACATAGGGGATGCCCCCAAACCCTGCTGTGCAGGGAAGGGCTACGCAATCCGCAAGGTACACATGGACTTAACTGTGCTTACTTACTCATCTGTAATGAACAATTTTCACCATCTTTGATGTGGTGAAACCCAGTGTAATTGTGCACTGCAGGTGAAATCCAAGCGACAATACAATCTGTACTGTGCTGTCTAGAGCCCAAGATCTATCCTTGATGGCAAGACCACCTGCCGGAGCTCTTCTTCCGTTGAGGTTACAGCTTCCCTCTGACATATGTGCATCCTAAAGAGGATCTCTATGTCTGCAGGAACCTGAGTGAGTCCCTGGGAATTTTAGGCAAAGGACCTTACCTATTTCAATATGAACAGCCATCCAAAGGCCTGGAAGGTTCAGAGAATCCTAAGCTCTGGTCACTAAATGGCTTTGATCACTGCACCCAAAGCAATCCAGTGGACTCTAACTCATGGCGATCCCATGCATGTCAGAGAACTGTGCTCCATAGGGTTTCCAAGGCTGGTTATTCGGAAGTAGACAACCAAGCCTTTCTTTTGAGGAGCCTCTGGGTAGACCTGAACATCCAAACTCTGGTCAGTCGATGAATGTACCACCCAGGGACTCTACTTTTGAAGCAGGACTTCCCTAACTGTTGATCAAATATTACAGATGAATTTTATTTTCCTTGAATAACTGGTATTAGATATCATCTATGGAGTCCTGGTGTGGTGCTGTAGCAACCGCAAGGTCAGTGGTTCAAACTTACCCACTGCTCCTCAGAAATCCTATACAGGGTTGCTATGAGCCCACAGTACTTAACAACAGCTTATACCATCCTTATGAGAAGTCATTAAAGTAAAACGCTAACACAGTGAGAGAGTAGCTGGACACCAGATTTCTTCAGAACTGAATCTTTCAAAAATGACCTACAATCTCTGTGGAAGTTTTGTTTTCCGTTCCATCTGGAAAATGGGATTCGTGACAGCACAAACAACCTTAGACACAGCATGCTGCATCTGTAAGGTCAGGAAACACATAGGCAGATAATGATGCTGGAAACACCATACATCCTTTTTTATTATGAAAGAAAAGATTTTCCTTTGCTAACCCACATACCTTAACAGTCAGCAATAATGAGAAAGGAAACATTAAAAAAAAAAAACACAACCTGTACGTGACAGCTAAAATCAGAATCTGATAACATACTCTACTTCTAAAGGGATACTGTCAAGTAAAAAGAAAAGAAAAAAAAATCAATTTGAGCAGAAAAAAATCTGGTTTGTTTATTAGTTTTGCTCCTAATGCCACCAAATGGACCTCAATCTGAAATGGCTTTTGAAATCAAATTTGCTGTTCTCCAATTCTGCAACTTACTCTTTATGCTAATTTGTCTGCACCTGCAGGGACAAAGAAACGGGCAGCATTGAACATGAGATCCAGGAAGAAAAGCAACCTGAAGATTCAGGAAATGAAACCAGAACTAAGTCATATTAGGTGTACAAAGGTTGAACTGTTTTTAAAACAAGGAAAGAGTAGATTGAACATCTGAGAGAGAATTCCTATAATTCCTATTGTAAAATGAGACAGCTCTTGGGGGAGGAAGGTGTTGTCTTTCTGGGTTCCAGAAAATGCCTGCTTGAGTTTGGGGCAATTATTAAGGCCAAGCATTAGGAGGTCTCTCCTCATCATAACTGCCCTAACTCATGAGGGTTATTATTAAGGAGTGTCTTCCTTTGTGAGTAGAAAGCCTCATTTTTCTCTCACAACAGTCAGCCTTGCAGTTAGCAGCCCAATGCTTAACTCACTGCATCAGCAGGACTCCTGATGTTGTTGTTGTTGTTGTTAAGTGCCGTTGAATCAGATCCTGTATAGGGTTTCCCAGGAGTGGCTGGTGGGTTTGAACCACCGACCTAGCAGTTAGGAGTTGCTTATTCTACAGCACCACATAAGGACTCCTTAATAGACTATGTTGGCAGCGGTGGTGGCTGTGTGACTTTGATTCGGTTCTGACTCATAACAAACCCATATAGTGTTATCAAGGCTGTAAATCTTTATGGGAACAGAAAGCCTCTTCTTTCTCCTGTGGAGATTCAAACTGCTGACCTTCAGATTAGTAGTCCAACTCATAACCCACTATGCTACCAGGGTTCCTTTAAGAGGCTATGTTGTTGTTGTTGTTGTTGTTGTTGTTAAATGCCGACAAGTAGGTTACGACCCATAATGGGGTTTCCAAGGAGCAGCTGGTAAGCTTGAACCACCAACCTTCTGGTTCAAATGACTTTGTAGTCCAGCGCATTAGCTCAAAGTGCCACACCAGGACTCCTTAAGAGACTATAGAATAGTGTAAATGTAACATTTCTATTCAATGGAAAACCAAATAATTCATGGGACTTATCAAATTGCAATAGTCACTGTATTGCATTGGTCTGGAACAGAACCCACACTGCACTACCTTCAAAGTATGCTCATGAAACAAAAGCTGAGAGAGTTAACTATTTTTCTTAAGATCACATAGAAAATTAACTCATAAGAAATTCAAAAAGAAAATCTTAGACAAGGGCTTTTTCTGCTTTTCCAAAGCCTGAAAAAGAAAACAAAACTGGAAAAAAAATTATATATATATATATATATATATATAGTTATATTCTAGGATGCTTCTACTTTGAATATTTTCTCTAATGTTTAGACCAGTATATTTAAATACAGACTGTCTACTCTGTACAAAGCATTGTCAACTTTCAAGTCTGCCAACACCCAGTAGCTGTTGAGTTCCAATGAATGTTGTGAATATTAGGTGTTTAATGTTCAATTTCCACCTTAGAGTTATTAGATGTAACAGGAAAAAATCAATTTGGCACATAAAATATTCCACAGTCACATTTTTACTGTCCTTTTCCTCATTTCTTCTGTTTGCTTTCTTCCCTGTCATCAGGCATAAAAACTACAGGACAAAGACTGTGTTTAAAATTAAATAAAAAGGAAATAGATGTTTACCTATTGCTTGGTTTTTATTAGACTAGCTGTAGACCAATACTAGTTTCTTGTAGAAACAGGGTTACTAGTTAATAATTGTACAAATTTAACTTCTTGGGGAAATGACACTAACTCACTTACAAAGTAACTCGTCTTTCAATAACTGATGAGGAAAGTCTGAGCATCCCCCCATATCTGTGACTATGGAGAAAGGGAAAATAAGAGAAGAACTGACTTTTTTCAAAATCACACCATGCAGCAGGATTAGAGTTAGGGTTCACAGCTCCTGCCTCTTCAGTCCAATTTGTTATTGGAGTCACAGAGGGATGTCTTTTAGTGAAACTTCTTGAAATTTTATGTCCTTAATTCTGTTCTGTTTCCCTAGGGAGGAAGTGTAGTGAAGGAGAAAGAGAATGGGCTTTAGAGTCTGGCAGACGTGGTTAGACTTCCAACTCTGATATTTACTAGTCATGTGATCCTAGACGAGTTACATAACCTGGGCGCTTCTGTGTCTTCGTTTGTAACATGTAGATATTAACACCCACTATAAGTGGTTGCTGTGAGGATTAAATGAGATCATGTACCAAGTACAGAAGACACTCAATTCATGTGTTTGCCCTTCCCTTCTGTTTGTTGTTTCCCCTCCCCTACCTTGGACAATTAAAATATAGCTGAGCGATAGGAAGGCATGACAAACATTCTAGAAATTAGGAGTCCATTCTCATTTACTTCCAATTACCTTGTGAGTTCTAACATTTTAACTCATAATAAGATCAATTTTATAGAGAAAATACAGTGATAGTACCACCTGAAATGTCATGGACTTCTCCCTGGCAGCCTGGAGTTGGGAAAACATGGACCAGAAGAAGGAAGACCAACTATCTCTTGTTTGATTTGACCACTAGCAAGCTGTGTGATCTTTTGTTCACTCGCTCATTCATTCATTTATTCCATACAAAAGTATTTTACCGAGTCTTACTTTTTGCTAAATACTAAAGGCTACATATACAAATGAGACTGTCCACAAGGAGCTTATGTTGAGAATTGTTGGTTAAGTGCCGTCAACTCAAGTTAGTTCTGACTCACAGAAATCCTGTGTAGGGTTTCTGGGGTTTTAAAATTTTGTCGGAGCAGAGCCTCATCTTTCTCCCACAGAGTGGGTGGTGGGCTTGAACCCTCAACCTTGTAGCTCACAGTGCAGTTCTTATCCTACGGAGCCACCAAGTTACCAATATTTAGAGTGTTGTTGTTGTTGTTAAGTGCCGTCAAGTCAGTTCTGACTCATTGCAACCCTGTTTTTGAGGAGTGGCTGGTGGATTTGAACTGCCAAATTTGCGATTCCAACTAACTTTGAAGTAGAGTGCTTATCCTACAGTGGCACACCAGGACTAATGGAGAAGGGGAAAAAACAATTATGAGTACAAAAAAGTCACTGTGATACAGGTATATACAGAATGGAGTGATGGGGTAAGGAAAGAATAGTCAGTTCTACCTAAGAAAAGAGCATCAGGGAGGTTTAAAAGAAGAGGTGACATTTTTAATTTAAGTGACATTTAAGTTTAAAGACTAAGCAGATTTTGGGTGGCAAAGGGGAGACAGTTTGGCCATGATCTTGACTAACTCATAGAGTCACACAAGAATAGCAGGGAACCTTTTTTTTTTTAATTTTTTTTTGTGAATTATGTGATAGTTTACACGGGAGAACATTAGTTTTACATTCATACTATCATATATTGTTCCACTGTCATGGTTACAATCCCCTCCATGCATCATCAACCAACTAAAGAGCATGCACCCTGCAAGCCTGCCCCCCGGTCATCAGCACACAGCTCCTCTCCCTCTCTGGGTCTTAAGTCCCTAGCCGCTCCACCTCTCCACGTCATCATCTCTGCCTCCATCTCTGGTGTCATTGGTTCTCTGGGTAGGGTCCAGCTCTCCGTTCTTCTCCCAGGGACCTCTGCTCCTAGACTGCAAAGTCAATCACTCCCCTCCTTTTGCTACAAAACATCTACCTTTACATTTCCAACCCTCACAATCAGTCCTGATAACAATTATTCACTATTGTACCACAAGAGACCTACCTGCATTTCCTTTCATCAGCCCCTCCCAGACAGACTGGATATTACTCAGTGGAGATTCTACCTTCCTCCAGGCCCACTGGATCTAGGTTCCCTCTTGAAAGTTTGTAAGCCAGTCACTTCTTGCCTTTGTAGCCCCTCCATTTTGGATAGCCAATGTCCAAGTTGCCCATCCCTGTCTACATCAGGGTGCCTTTTGAGAACATCAAGATGGCACTTGGTTAAGCTGTTTGAAATTGGATAGCTTACTGGAGGTCAGACTACAGAGGACACTGTGCCCTACTTAAGCGTTTGAACTCTATTCTCCAGGCTAAGGGGAGTGAAAAACATGACCTTTTTAAAACATTGACTTTTTAAAAAGTAGTAGTGTAATGTAAAGACCATAAGGGCTGAGATAAGGGGAAATGTATGTAATACAGAAGAATCAAGCTAAGAACAGCAAAGGATATGCCCTAAGACAGTACCAGTTGGGAAGGAGGAGGGAAAGAATAGAGAAGAAATTTAAACACAAGAGTTAACAGAGTGAGCCACTGCTTGAATGTGGGTGGAAGGAAAGAAAAGATTCCAGGATAATCCACAGAGGAAACAAAGGATGAGAAGAGGGTTGAGTTATGGGAGCATAGGTTTGGATATTCTGAGTTTGAACTGCAGATTTTTACTGTGGTGCTGTGAGTTAAGGCGCTGGACTGCAAAGTTCATTTGATCAGTAAAGTTGGCTATTCAAGCTCACCAGCTGCTCTTCAGAAACCTTATACAGGGTTGCCATGTGTCAGAGCCAACTCTGCACTTAACAACAACCACAAGGACAGCCCATAGACAGGTAAATGGACACATCAAAAGTGCATGGAGTAATTCAGTTTTCATCTTGTCTAGATGGGTCTGGTGAAAGAAGATGGGGATAGGACCCTTTTGATTCAATAGTGAGTAATTGTTATCATGACTAATTTTGATTGTCACAATTGCAAAAACAGAAGTTTTGTAACATTAAGAGGGGAGTAGTTAATCTTATATTCCAGGGACAGAGGACCCTAAGACCATGAAGAGAGACGAGCATGAGTGGAACATGGGACCCTAACCAGAGAAGAAGCAACATCAGAGACGGAGGTAGAAGTGATGGCATGGAGAGACAGAGCAGCTGAGGACTCGAGACTCATGGAACAAGAAAGGCTGTGTGCTGGTGGCCAGGAGGCTAGCTTTCAGAATGTGCCCTTCCATTGTTTAAATGATGATATATTCCTGAGTGTTTCAGTGTACATCAAAATAAAATAAAAACTCAAAGGGAACAGAAGCAAATACTGCTAAATGATGCATGGAAGGGATTGCAATCATTGCAATGAAACAAAATATGACAGGATGAGTGTAAAACTGATATTCTCCCATGTAAACAATCACTCAATTCACAATAAAAGCTTTAGAGAAAAAATTTTTTTTAAAGTACAATGATACAGTGGCAAAAAATTTGAGTGAGAATTAGGAAACCTAGATTCTATTCCTGGTTCTCTTCCTAGCTTGCAGAGGTCTCTGGAGTCAGAATATTTTATTTTAAATGCCATCTCTAACCCTTATTTTGAACTCCTGGTGTGGTGCTGTAGTATCAGTATGGAACTGTGAACCACAAGGTCAGCAGTTCAAGCCCACCTGCTGCCCCTTGGGAGCCCTGTAAGTGGTTGCTGTGAGCCGGGTTTGGCTCCATGGTACTTAACAGCAATTGTTGTTGTTGTTTTTGTTAAGTGCCATCGTGTCGGTTCCGACTCATAGCAACTCCGTATAGGGTTTCCAAGGAGCAGCAGCTGGTGAGCTTGAACCGCCGACTTTGTAGTTCAAAGGGCTTTGCAGTCTGGCGTATTAACCCACAGCGCCACACCAGGACTACTAACAACAACTGTTGTTGTTGAGTGCTATTGAGTCGATTCCGACCCATAGCGACCCTGTATATGGTTTCCAAAGAACAGCTGGTGTGCTTGAACCACAGACCTTGCAGTTCAAACAACTTTGCAATCTAACGCATTAGCCCACAGCGCCACCCCTTATTTGCTATATCAAAAGACACTGAAATTCTGTGTGTGTCAGGTTAATAGACCTGCCTCCTAGGCAAATGCTTAACAAATACTATTATTAGGACTCCTACATCACAGGATTGCTGCTGAGTACCAAAATGAAATAATAAGCATGATTTTGCAAATTGGCTGTACTTTGGGTCAATAAAGAAACATCGTGTTGTTGTTATGTGCCATGGAGTCGGTCTGACTCATAGCAATCCTGTACAGGGTTTCTGAGGCTGTAAATCTTTACAGGAGCAGAAAGCCTCATCTTTCTCCCATGGAACAGCTGGTAGTTTCGAACTGCTGACCTTAAGGTTCACAGCCCGATTCGTAACTACTACGCTACCAGAGCTCCTTAAAGAAACATCATAGACACCCAGCTAATACCAGCTGGTATCAAAACACTGACACAAGCGTTAACTCCCGTCTCACATGAGACCGTTCACAACCATGTTGTTGTTGTTGAGTGCCTGCGAGTTGGTCCCAACTCATATCGGCCCTGTGTGAGGTTTCCACGGGTGGCTGGTGAGTTTGAACCACCGACCTTTCAATTCAAACTGACCTTGCAGTCCAATGCTTTATCCAACAGTTCCATACCAGACTCCGCTCATAAACATAGTAAGTTGTAATTTGCTTTCACATATTTTCTCTATAACAATGACCTAAATTCTGTTTAGATCATTAGGGCTTTCCCTTTCTTTATCTCTTAAGTAGCAAAATAATGGTTAAAAACAAGGACTTAGAAGAGAGCTCTCCCTAGGTTAGAAGCTAAACTCTATCACTGCTAAACTGTGTGGACTGAGCAAGTTACTTGGTATTTTTTAGTTGTTTTTCATTTCCTCATCTGTAGAATATTATCAATGACTTCTTTGTGTGAGTGTTGAGGACTAAATGAGATAAAATTTTAAAACTAAATAAGTTATAAAACAGTGCATGGAAAAATTTTGGTGAGTCATGTATAAGTTATGGTAAATTGCAAACATAAGACTAGATGCATTAACCTAAGGTTGTCCAGTGTGTAACGGTTTAATGCCAAGAATGAATACCCAGGAGAAGACCATCCTTTAAGTGGAAGGCTCCTATGGGCCTCGGTTTTCTCTTCTGGTAAATGACAAGGATGGGCTGTGGACACCCTTAATTTCCTCTCTCCTGTATCATTTCTCATTCTCTGCTTTTTTATCTGGCTCAGTCTTTCACTCATAAATGCTCTCTTTTCTTTCTTCTACCTTTGTTATTTTTGGAAAAGACTGTTTGAAGCATAAGCGCCTCTGAAGTGGCCCCTTGATCTTTCTGTCATAAGGACACACATACGAAGAGTACAGCAGGGGTACTTTACAGAAGAAGAAAAGGCAAGGGAGAATCAGGGCAGGTCTCAGTGCCAGGACATGGCCCCTTCCATGCCTTCAAAGGAACCACAAAGTCTGGATTTCCCTCCCTCCTCAGTTCTTCAGGGGAGGTGTTTTTGACACAAACGTGAAGAATAACAGCAGCATCTTGCATTACATAGTCCTAGACTGATGCAGTGGCTGCAAAAGTGGGCTCAAATGTAACAAATATAACTGTGAAGATGGTGCAGGCCCTGCTGCGGTTTGATTCTGTTGTTTCTGCTGTGCAGGGGCGCACTCTGAGTCAGAGCAGACACCTAACAACTACAACAAAGCTTCCCTTCAACACTCTCTCCTTAGAACTCAGAGAGCTCTCTCACTCAGATTGTTCCTAAAGCACTGGTACCTCAGAGTATGTCATTACATGCTAGCAGATGTTACATTATTAAAACCATAAAATTGTCATTGATTATATCCCCACTTATAATTCTACCCACTCTTCCTCTTATCAATGCAAGATATTTCCTATTTTTCTACATCCCTCTTGCATAAGGTCTACATAGATGGTCTCTGTAGAAAATTCCTATTAAGCCCAAGATAAAGAGGAAGGAATTCAATTTATTTTTGTATACTGCCTGTTTCTCATTAGCCTTGACTTCTTAAGCCCTTGGGTTATGGGCCAGTGCTTATTTTCATGGCTGCATTACTAGATTTTATTACATTTGTACTGGGAGGCAAGAGAGTCTCATTTTATATCTGGAGAAATAGATTTGGTGACCTGGTGACAGCAACTGGCCATGGATCAGTATATTTTCCTTATTATGTGAGTCTAGGGCCATATGTTTTTGGTTGTCTGGGCAGAGTATAAATTGGATTGCTCATCACATACAAATTCAACACTAGTGACCTATCTCCCTTTTCCTGGTGCCACACAATATCAGATGACAGTCCTGTAGATTATTCCACAATTCTTGTAGGGGATCTATAGGTCCAAAAGCAGCATTCTTTTCTCTATGCCAAGTCAGATCATGAGCCATTGAGAAAGGAATGCTTTATCTCATCTCTCAGAATACAAAAAAAAAAAAAAATCCACAAAATATTTAGGTTTAAAAATATATAATTCTAAGTGTGAAGGCATTAGCAACGAAATTATAGCCATCAGGGCTTTCCCTGGATCACACTATGGCTAAATAAAAAACAGGAGCCTTTGTGTCAAATCTAACACATGGTACCTAGTGTGTATCAGAGAAGAACTGTGCTCCACATCAGAAGATGTTTCTTTTGAGGTAGTTCTGGGTGGACTGAGCCTTCAACCTTTTGATTAGCAGTCAAACGTATTAACCATTTGCTCTACCCAAGGACTTCCTAAAGTAGGCATTAGGTTTTTAACCTTAGGAATATAATACAAGGGAGCTTCAAAATGTTCCTGGGGAAATTGAATTTTAAAATATGGACTATTTCAGTAAACTTTTTAAAGTCTCCTTGTACTTTTGCTTTTACATATCAGGAAGGCAATGGAAAATACCTTCCTTTAACCACCCCCCACTTTAAGAAATAAAAAGGTAATAAGATTCAAGAAACTCTTCCCTCAATCCTGAACTGAAAACACAACCTCCTAAACCCAGACAAGGATCACTCTATGCAATACCCACCTGGTGTCAGAACATTATGATTATACATTATAGAACTGTATGAAGTCCTAGCACCATCAGGGCCAAAAACCTGATGAAAGCACTTTTGCACCTCAGGTATCCACACAAATGAGGGCATTTCTAAGGACACATGTTCCAAAGCTTCCATCAAATCCTTTCCAATCATCCTTATCCTTACTTACTAAAATATTTTTACTTCTTTAATGCAAATGCCCACACGCTATCACTTGAACCTATTTCTTTTAGCACCACCTTCTGTGAAGTTGGAAAGTAATTAGTTTGAAGTCTCCTTACATATACATGACCACTTCTCCCTACAGTGCCACATAACTGACTCCAAAGCACAGCGCTGCTACAGTTCCCCATCCTGAGAGGGAAAGAACTCCAAGTCATGCTTCTGAAACTCTGTCAGGGAGTGAGAGCTTGAAGATGTCACAACTCCCACTTGATGGCACAGAAAAAAAAAAAAAAAATGACCACATGGACCACGGGTGAGAAAACCATCTACTGGTTCACCACAATTCTCTTCCTGCTCATCTCCTACCAAAGACAGAAGGTTGCTTTGTGAGCTCCCAGGGTTTACATAACTTCCCAATCATAGAGGCTGTCAAAAAGTTTGCCCCTCTCAAACTAAAAATCTCTTTAATGGGTATATTCTGAATACAGCTTCTGTCTTCATAACTCAGACTTATGATTCCAATCCCAACCTATAAGGAAGTTGAATTCCCTTGACTTTCTTGCCCCTAAAGATTTTTTATATTTTTACTTTCCCTTTCATCGAATCTTTCTATCTTTGAGGAAAAGCCACTCAAGTTCTTTCCAAGAACCCTCTGCCTGTCCTTCTGATCTTTGACCTTGTTTGCCACCTATGGTATATTTAGAAAAGCCATAACAAAGTAAAATACTGTGAATTTATAACTAGATCAAAAATCACTGAAGAACATGGGTTTGGTATAGCAAGTAAATGCTTAATTAATGGACAAATGAACATCTGAAAAAGATGAAACAGCAAATGGCATTTATTGAATGACTGGTAGTAGTGTTGGGTGCTATAAATGAATTGTGTCATTGTAACACAAGCAACTTAGGTTTTTCTTGTAGCTCTGCTACTGATAATCTAAATGATATTGAACAAGTGAATTATCTTTTCTGAACCCTGTTTTCTTACCTATAAAGCAAAGTGGTTATATTAGAGGATTTCTCATGTTCTTTGAAGTTTTAAAACATATGATGGTAAGATAATTGGTTATTCATGTTGAAGTAGACCTTAGAGATTAAATAGTCCTGTACTTTCTAGAGTGTCCACTAGACAGGAATCTTTGTATTACATATTCCTCCTATTTACCAAACTTATTTACTGGATAATAATTCTTTTTCCTCTCTTTTTATTCAAAGGTATATTTTACTGGAACCATATGGCCCAGTGACAAGATCAGTCTTTGAAGCCAGATAGCCTGAATTTGAGTTCCACTTTGCTACTTAGTAGCCTCATAACCAAAGGCAGGTTATTTAACTCATCTAAGCGTCAAACTCCTCACCTGTAAAATGTAGCAAAGGCCACAAAATAGACCTACAAAATCCCTGGTTCCCAGAATTCTTGTGAGAGTTGACTAAGATGAAGTTCCTGCTTCACACCATGTTTGGTACAGAGAAGGCATGACATAAATGTGAAATCCCCTGATGTCTCTTTCTTCAATAACAAGGGCACAATTCCACCGGGTTCTTAAAGAAATATTGCAAATAACTCACAGACATTACTTTCTCAGCAGCTTCTACACCTAGATAATCAGGTGTCTTCATGGGAAATCAGTGACCTACTCCAAACCATACATTATATGAACTCACTGCCATCGAGTCAATTCCAACAAGTTAGAGGGTTTCTAAGGCTGGACATTTTTATGAGGGCAGAAAGCATCCTCTTTCTCCTACGAAGTGACTGGTGGATATGAACTGCCAGTCTTGTGGATAGCCATCCAATGCTTATCCAACAGCGCCTCAAGGGCTCCTTACATCATATGAAGAAATAAACAACTTTGACAAATTATCCAAGTTCCAGAGATTAGTTTATATTGTTTTTCTTGTTAAGTGCCATTGAGTCAGTTCTGACTCATTTATGCACAATAGAATGAAAACACTGCCCAGTCCTGCCCCAGTCTCAAAATTGTTATTAAGCTTGAGACCATTGCTGCTGCCATGGTGTCAACCCATCTTGTTAGGGGTCTTCCTATTTTACATTGCTCCTCCACTTTACTAAGCATAATATTCTTCTCCAGGGACTGGTCCCTTCTGATAATATGTCTGAAATATGAGAGATGAAGTCTCTTCGTCCTTGTCTCCAAGGATCATTTGGCTATACCTCTTCCAACACAGACCTGTTTGTTTTTCTGGCAGTTCATGGTACTTTCAATATTCTTCCCTAATACTATAACTCAAATACATCAGTTTTTCTACTATCTTCTTATTCACTGTCTAACTTTCACATGTATATGAGGCTATTGAAAATACCTTGACTTGGGTTAAACTTACCCTAGTTTAGAGATGTCAGCTTGAGGACTAATGTGCGCCTGACCCAGGCCATGGTATTTTCAATAACCTCATATGGATGTGAAAGCTGGACAGTGAATAAGGAAGATCGTAGAAGAATTGATGCCTTTGAGTTGTGGTGTTGGAGGAGAATACTGAAAGTGCCATGGACTGCCAAAAGAACCAATAGATCTGTTTTGGAAGAAGTGCAACCAGAGTGCTCCTTGAAGGCCAATATGGCTAAGCTTCGTCTCTCCTACTTTGGACACATTGTCCAGAGAGAACAGTTGCTGGAGAAGGATGTCATGCTGGGTAGGGTGGAGGGTCAGAGAAAAAGAGGAAGACCCCCAACGAGATGGATCAGCCAGGTGGCATCATTGATGGACTCAAGTGTGGCAGCGGTAGTGAGGTTGGCCCAGGATCGGACATTGTTTCATTCTGCTGTGCATGGGGTCGCTATGAGTCGGTTCCAACTAGATGGCACCTGACAACAAGTCCTCATACTGATATCTTTGCTCCTGAAATCTTTAAATAGGTTGTGTACAGCAGATTTGCCTAGTGCAATATGTCATTTGATTTCTTGACTGCTTGCTTCCATGAGTGTTGATTGTGGATCCAAGCAAAATTAAGTCTTTGATAACTTCAATCGTTTCTCCATTTATCATGATGTTATTTATTGGTCAAGTGGTGAAGATTATTGTTTTCTTTACATTGAGGTGCAATCCATATGCAAAGATTGAAGTCTTTCAACCGCCGACCTTGGAGTTCAAACAACTTTGCAGTCTGGCGCATTAACCCACAGTGCCACAAATCTTTACATTACAGGTTGTTAATGCGTCTTTCCCCAAATCTGATGCCATGCTCTTTGTCATATAATCCACCTTCTCAGATTACTTGCTAAGCATACAGATTGACCAAGTATGGAGAAAGAACACAAGCCCAGTGCACACCTTTCCTGATTTTAAACCACTCAGTATCCCTTTGTTCTGTTGGAACGACTGTCTCTTGGTCTATGTACAGGTTCCTCATGAGCACAGTTAAGTTTTCTGGAATACCCACTCTCTGAAATGTTATCCATAGCTTATCATGATCCACACAGTCAATAAAGCACAAGTACACAGTTTTCTGGTATTTTCTGTGTTAGTGGCAGGGTCCAAATTAGAAGCCAGATTGCTCTACTGTTCATGTAGTTCTTATTCAATCCCCACATAAGAGTCCTTGGAGGGTATCTACACAGGGTTGATTTTATGTTCCTTGTGGCCCCCAAAATGGAACATTTCTCACACACATATACACACTATTCTTTTCCCAGTGACATTTTTCCTAGTGTCCCTCAGCTCTGTTTTCCATCTTTAAATGTTTCTTGTCATACCAACTAGTTCTAGAAATGAATCCACATTTTGAAGAAGGGAAAAAACAGTAATAATTTTAAAACTAAACAAAGAAATAAACAAACCAAATAATGACAACAATGCAACTTTAAACATACATACATTCTAGAAAGAGATTGGTCACACACATGTTCCTTTAATGTTATACTAGCAGACACTGAATCCATTTTGATGCCCAGCACTAACCATACCTTGGTTAACAAGGTATGAACATAGGATGGCATGCTATGTAACCATTTACTATCATAGCTTTAAAAGTATATTTAATAACAATGTATATCACATACTATCTAAGGCCGAATCATTTTTTAAAATCCTTTTCTTATTAACATGTAAAATATGAGCTTTGTCTTATAAAGATGAACTTTATAAGCACAGAAAATTGGCAGAAGATGCAAGTAATGTTTACAATTTATCCCTCTGCACAGTGGACTTAAGGATGATTTTAAATTTCTTTATGCTGTTATGGTTTTTTTCTAATTTTTTTATTAACTAAAAGAAGATAATCAGTTTTATTTTGAAAATACAGATTGTCAGTTGTCTCCTATTGTTAACTAATATGAATACTCTCATATTTTGTTTGTCAAACTGCCAAAGCTATTTACATGAGCATGGAGTATCTTTTTTTTTTTTTAGAGAAAGCTTACAGAGATGCTTACTATGTCAACAAAGATAAAAGAACTGTTCTCATTTCAGTATGGATAACGGATCCAGAGTACCATCACTGCCATCCTCCCACAACCCTGGTGGGACCTGAAGACGGCAATTCCAAAGATTCTGGGTAATGTCATTTATAAAAATTCTGATCTGGTACAACCGCTTCATGTCAAAGATGGTGAATCAGGCACCAAGAAAGATCTTAGGTGAGGTCTTCAATTTCCTGATTACACCAATGCAGAAAACCCCACAGCACAGACTCTGAAACAGGTCTGGTGGTGCTGTGGGATAAGCATGGTACTGTTAACTACCAGGTCAGCTGTTTAAGTCCACCATCCTCTCCTCAGGAGAAAGATGGGATTATCTACTTCCATAAAGATTTACAGACGAAGAAACTCTATATAGGGTTGTTACGAATCTGAATCAATTTGATGGCAGCAGTTTGGTTTGATTTATCTTGGTAAGTATGTTTCAAGAATCCCTGGGTGGTGCAAACGGTTAAGCACTCCGTTGCTAACCAATAGGTTGGAAGTTCATGTCTACTCAGAGGCACCTAAGAAGAAAGGCTTGGCGATCTACTTCTGAAAAATCAGCCGTTGGAAACTCTATGGAAAACATCGAATTTCCATCATCAGTATTGACTGGAGGGCATCTAGCTGGTTAAGCCCATTACATTGCTTGTCACTGTTGTTGTTAAGTGCTGTCAAATTGGTTCCAACCCATAGTGACCCTGCATAGGGTTTCCGAGGAGCAGAAGGTAAGCTTGAACCACCGACCTTGCAGTTCAAAGATTTGCAGTCTGGTGCATTAACCCACAGCACCGCACCAGGACTCCAAAGATATGCCTAAATTAGTGCAGCAGCTTTTAGTGTTATTATTGGTATCCAAAACCAATAACAGTATCTACAATGCTGACCACGAATACTTATCCTCAGCAGGGCCTCAGCAAGCCATATGCTGAATTCTGCCCGTTCAGCAAGAGCCTGAAGGTTATTTATTATTAGGAAGGTGGCCATGGCCTCTTTACAACCTTCATATTTTGTGAACCCCCTCTAATCCCCACCTCCACCCTCAGGCTGCCTAGGTTTACAAGAAATACTAGTAAATCCTTTCTCTTGGTTGCAATCAATCAGTGTCCCTCTAGTCAGTTGGTCCACAACCGTGTCTCACACAGGGCCAACTTTTGGATGGAAGCATAAAACCCAAAATCTTGCTGAAGTCATTCAAAGAGCCCAAGGTGCTTATGGGAGCTGGGGAGTGTTAATCCCCACTTGTGAGACCAGCTCCTACTCTGGTAATTACATTTTGCCTCAAAAAAAGTATCCCTGCGGCTGCTGCTAGAAGCAGTCTTCATTTTCACCTCGCATACTGGAGTTTAGAGTTAGGTCTCTCTGAGGGTGGCTCCGTGACCCTGTAGGCAGCTTCATTCAGGGGATGGCTGAATTTCAGCACTGGCTGTGCTAGGTTCTCAGGCTTGGGGTTTGCCAAACTGCTTGCAAAGAGTTTTGGACTAAAGAAGTTGTGTACTTGTAAGGTATTATTATCACCTAATCTTTTTCTATCTCCGACTCCACTAACAGTGATGGGGAACCATCCTCATGTGCCTTGGAGTTTCCGGTTAGTAGAAGCCTAGAGGCTTGGATTTTGAAATTATATCTGAACCCCTCAGATGTGACAGAATTGGACTAGAAATCTACTTAAGCACCTAAGGAGGATAGAAGGCTTCCTACTGCTACATGCAGAGATGCCTATCTGCATTTCTGCTATCTCCAAGGAAGTCCTGGAAGAGATGTGTTGCCAACATCAAATAATATTCACTTGTAAGCATTCAGTTGAGGTTTTCGGGTACTCCCTATTTCACTAGCATGAAACTGAGGCAATTCCTTTAAAGTTGGGGATCAGGCCAATAAGCCAAAGATTCAGGAGCAGCTGTGACTTTATCCATAAGCGTCTGATCAGATGCTTTACTAGAAATGCTTGGTGTCACCTCAACAACATCAGGAAGGTGGAACAGTCACATGACAAAATCATATTTATTTTATTTTTTTAGTTTTCAATAAACCAAGAGACACTGCTTTAATTTTTCGACATTAATCTTACACTCTATTGATATTATGAGGAAACTTCTAAAAAAGCTCATGATAAAAATAGAATTAAAAGATAATGGGAAATTTCCAACAACTTTTTTAAGTCCCTTTGTACATTACGTTAAAGCTTATTTTAAGTATATATATA
>NW_006408618.1:8098119-8100441 GCF_000296735.1 Chrysochloris asiatica
GAGGATTTTTGTTTTCTTTACACTGAGATGCAATCCATACTGAAGACTGTGGTCTTTGATTTTCATCAGTATTTTAACTCCTCTTCACTTTGTTGTTGTTGTTAAGTGCCATTGAGTGGATTCCAACCCATAGTGATGCTGTATAGGGTTTCCGAGGAGCAGCTGGTAAGCTTGAACCACTGACCTTGCAGTTCAAAAGACTTTGCAGTCTGACGCATTAGCTCACAGCGCCACACCAGGACTCCACTTCAGCAATGCTGAAGTGCTTCTATTATGGTTTAGAGCAACAATGCTCATTGATCTGAACTATTTCACCTGGGCCAGGGATGTTGTTAAGAGCCTTCCTGTAGGTTCTTGGAGTTCTGGTGTGGTGCTGAGGGTTAATGCAATAGACTGCAAGGTCGATTTGAACTGCAAGGCTGGCAGTTGTTCCTCCGAAACCTGACTGCACTTAACAAGTAGGTTCTTACTCATAGAGACCCTGCATAGGGTTTCCAAGGAGCAATTGGTGAGTTTGAAACACCACATTACTGCACTGCATTTCTCATACTCTGTCCCCCCCACCACTCTCTCCTTCCCATTATTGGTAGTGCCATGGGCAAACACAAAAGCAAGCAGAAGATGGTGATTGGTTTTTGTTTGCATAACTAGCTAGAGACAGTTCTCAGTTATAAACATCAGAACCCAGCTGAATGGGCAGAGGAAGTGACCCAGGAACACATGTCCAATCTCACCAATGTGGAGATGACTGTGATTCAGACAGATGGCGATTGAGTGATTGAGTTCACTCCATCAGATAGTCACTGAAGGGCCTTGAGAGTTTCTAGAGTTTCTGAATGAAACTAGATTTTTACCCTTCCAGTAACAAAGAGCTCTGGTAGTGTAGTGGTTACGAATCGGGCTGCGAACCGGAAGGTCAGCAGTTCGAAACTACCAGCCGCTCTGCGGGAGAAAGATGAGGCAATCTGTTCCCGTAAAGATTTACAGCACTTAACAACAAGTAACAAGTGATGCGGAGAGGGAGGGAGTTGAGAGGGTGGAGCTAAAGCCATTTGTTATCATTGGGCTAATGCATTAACTCTTACCCATAGCTATGTGGGATGGAGGGGAGAAAGAGAAAAGAGATACAGGAGATGTACCATGGGGATACCATACCCTGAAAAATATTTGAATAAATATGATCAATGAGAAGACCTCAATTCTCAGAGTCCAGTTCAAAACCACTAGAAAAAGCCTTTTCTGATGGCTAGACTCACTCACATGCATACCACACATTTCAGACTCACCCACTGCTCACACTCTGCTGCTGCTGTGTGTCATGGAATCGGTGCCAACTCATAGTGATCCTGGGAGGGCTCCCGAGGCTGTAAATCTTTACAGGAGCAAAAAGCCTCATCTCTCTTCCATGGATCAGCTGCCACGCACAGACAGACACAACTAGGAAGGATTGCTTTGTCTTTATCCTCCCTGCACCTTCTCAGGCCCGTAGCCTGTTCTCCTCCTGCACTTGTCCCTCAACAATGTCAATGTCAACATGGGCCTCCAGTGTTCTTCCACAACCCTATGTATTTATTAGGTGTCGTCAAGTCATTCCAACTCACAGTGGCCCTGTATAAGGTTTCTGAGGAGCGGCTGGTGGATTTGAACCACCAATCTTGACGTCTTACAGCTCATACCACAACTAGAAAACATTAAAAAACAGCTTGAGTGATGCTTTTAATTTGTTTAACTGAATAGGACATGCCTTCAAGTGAGAGCCACATATAACATCTATCTGGACTATATTCACCCACTGAAACACAGCCACTAGGACTGACCTCTAAATCTGGTCATCGTTTGACCAGCACTAAGGAAAGCAATGTTAATTCCTCATTGGAGTAACTATACGTCTATTACTGCAGTCAACCATTACATTAACCTTTTAGGATGTGACATTCTGTTGACTCACATCAGGCCCCCTGTGAACTCAAGCCTGGAATTATTTTTATAGGGCTGTTATTAGTTTTTTTCTTGAATGTTGTTTTAGAAGAAATGTTTATTCCTAATAAATTTCTCCTTGTTAGAGTCAGCTGTCTTTCCAATCTGTCAAGATTCTTCTGAGTCCTGACTCTGCCATCTTTGCCATCCAATGCAATTACTCTCTTTGCAACTCTTCATGCAACCTATAATTATGATAAACATGTCTTTTTTTTTTATTGAGATATAATATCATAAAATTTACCCCTTGAAAGTATAACATTCAGTGGTTTAAAAAATATTCTCAAAATTGTGTAACCATCACTAGTATCTAACGCCAGAACATTTTGTTGTTGTTAAGTGTTA
>NW_006408618.1:8101306-8111303 GCF_000296735.1 Chrysochloris asiatica
TTAGTTATTTGTTTTTGTATCTAGTTTCTTGAACTTAGCATAACATTTCCAAGATTTACTTATGGAGGCCATGTACACGTACTTCATTCTTTTTACAGTCACATAATATAATTACCAACAACAACAATATAATTCTATAAAGATGGCGGTGGTGGTATGCCGTGGAGTTGATTCTGACTCTAAGTAACTCTGTATAGGGTTTCCAAGGTTGTACATCTTTGTTGCTATTAAGTGCCGTTGAGTCAGTTCTGACTCATAGAGACCCTGTACAGAATTTCCAAGGAGCAGATGGTGAGTTTGAACCCCTGACCTTGCAATTCAAACCGTCCTTGCAGTCCAGTTTACAGGAGTAGAAAGCCTCATCTTTCTCCTGAGGAGCAGCTGGTAGATTCAAACTACTAACCTTGTGGTTAGCAGCCCAACTCATAATCTACTACACTACTATACCTACTATATAAATATTCCACTTTTTTTGTTTATACTTCATCAGCTGATGAACATTCTTTTCTTCTTATATTTTGTTGTGTGTGGCTATTTTGAATAATATTGCTGTGAATATTCATGTATAAGCTTTTGTGGATATATATTTTTCGTTCTATGGGATATATATCTAAACCTGATATTGCAGGGTCATATAGCAACTCTATGTTTAACTTTTCCAGGAAATGCTGAGTGGTTTCTCACTGGACTGAACCATTTACATTCCCACCAACAATATATGAGGGTTCCAATTTCTTCATATCCTTGCCAACATTTTCTTTTCTTTGTGGTTTGACTATAGCCATGCTAGTGGGCGTGAAGTTATGTCTCCTGTGGTTTCGATTTGCATTTCTCTAATGACTAATGATGTTTAACATCTTTTCCTGTGCTTCTTGACCATCTGTACATCTTCTTTGGGTTTATGTCTATTTAAAGCTCTTGCACATTTAAAAAATTGAGTTGTCTTTTTATTGTTGAGTTTTAAGAGTTCTTAATATCTTATAGGTATAAATATTTTGTCAAACACACAATTAACAAATATTTTCAACCCTTTTTGGGTTGTCTTTTTAACTTGCTGTTGTTTTTTTCTTCATTAGCACAAAAATTTATTGGTATGCTTTATATAGCAAATTAGTTGACTGTGAGGTTTTGGATAGCCTGAATTCACCACTTTCTTATGCACAAAGGTACTTTCTCAATTACAAAAAAAGAAATACGCATTTGTAAATGAGAAAGTAACTGTTGGTGTTTTTGAAGCATAACAATGTTCAATTTTGGTGAAGTTCAATTTACCTATTTTTCTTTTGTTACTTGCACTTTCAGCATCATATTTAAGAAATCATTGTTTATTCCAAGATCACAGAATTATACCTATGTTTTCTTCTAAGGGATTTTTAATTCTCACTCTTACATTTAGGATTTTGATATATTTTGGGTTAGGTATTATACATGGTGTGATGTACAAGTCCAACTTCATTCTTTTTCATGGGATATATGCACTTTTGCAGTTGTCCCAGCACACTTTGTTGGGAAAAAGAAATAAACAAAATATTATTTCCCATTGAATTCTCTTGGCAAACTTGCCAAAAGTCAATTATCCATAAATATAAGGGTTTATTTCTGTATTCTCAATTTTATTCCATTTCTAAATGTCTACCTTTATGCCAATACCACACAGTCTTGATTACTGTGGCTTTATAGATGAGGCATGAATTTGATGGTCTCATTCAAGTCAGTTACCATAATATTGAACATACTAGAACTGAAGAAAGATCCCTGTTATATAGAAAGTATTAGGTTTCACTGAGGCAAAAACTTTGTCTGCTTTGTAAGGAGTGCATCCCCGGCACCTAAACAGTCTGACACATGACAAAGCTATAAATAAACATTCCTCAACTGAACTAAATCAATGATTGAATGGAAAAGTTTAACTAGAATCACTTTCAAATTTCAATTACATATGGATCTATATAGTTGCATCAGACTACATATGAATCTATACATCTGCCTCTCCTTCCATCTTACCTATATACTGTAGGAGATCTTGCCAATGCCTAGCTGAAGTCTATAAGGACATTTGTTTTGACCCTCAGTACCAAAATACTGCATGAGACTTTTATCACCTTTTTGTTGTTGTTAGGTGCATTGGTTCTGACTCATAATGACCTTATGCAAAACAGGAGACATTGCCCAATCCTACACCATCCTCACAAGTGTTGTTATGTTTGAATGCAATGTTGTTGCTACTGTGTCCATCCACCTTATTGAGGGGCTTCCTCTTGACCCTCCACTTCTCCAAGCATGACAGCCTTCTCCAGAGACCGTCCTTTCTGAAAATATGTCCAAAGTACTACAGATATGGCTGTACTTCTTCCAAAACAGATTTGTGCATTCTTTTGGCAGTCAATGGTCTAGTCAATATTCTTCACCAACACCATAATTCAAATGCACCAAATCTTCTCTGGTCTTCCTTATGCATTATTACCTTGAGGTTGCTAATGTTAACTGCCATTGAATTGGTTCTGACTCATATAACAAACAAGTCTTTGTGGTAACAGAAAGCCTCATCTTTTTTCCCAAGGAGCAATTGGTGGGTTTGAACCGCTTAATTTGTGGTTCACAGTCCAGTGCTTACCTTCTAGTACTACCTTAGAGTTACCAACAGAACAATAATTTCAATCATTTCTAGAACAGGCAGGGTTTTGGGAAAGGGTCTATTACCTATTCTCCTAAAAGAATTCTAAAATCCAAGGCCAACCACACTTATATCCTTTGGTAATTCAAGAGGAAAATAAGAATGATTGTCTGGTGAGCTCAAACCATGAGATTTCACTTTGGCCCTTTGTGAAAGGGTGATCTTAGGAAGCAACGGTGGACAACAAGCAAAAGAAGACCCTGCACACATCCAGGATTGGCTCCACCAGGGCTCTTCCTCTCTGAATGGAGCTTGGATGATTAAAATATGGACAGAGAGTAAGTCAAAGGACAGATGAAAAAATAACTAAGAAAAGAGATGTCAATCATTTCTCATGGACTCATGACTGGATTTATTTTTTAAACCTATTATGGTGAATTGAATGAAAGTTTACAGAGCAGATCATCAGTTTTACATTTAATGAACTATATACTTTGCTTCACTACAGTGTTACAATCCCCTCCATGCACCAACAGTTAACAGTATTTACCTCTATTCACTTTAACTATTGCATTCCTTCTTGTGTTTGCTGGATTCTTTGTTCCACATAATTTCTATGCAGAGTTAATTTGGTTTGTGAGTTTTCTTGTCATTTTCATTTCTGTTATGGTAATGTTTACTAAATCATTCCGATTTTTCTCTTTTTTTTTTATTTTGATGTGCAGGTGAATTGCTTTTCTTTGAGGTTATGCTGTAATGTATTAACTTTTCCCTACTTAAAACAATCTGTTTTATCTCCAAATCTACTAGGTTTCCTTGCCATTTGGATGTTCTGTATCTACATTATACATTGATATCTATGGCTCCCTATTTTCAGTCTTGTAGGTTTGTTTTACTTAAATACTTCTCTATCTGGATTGAGTTCTGTGTGTTGTCAGGAATGGTAATCTCAGGTAATTGTCTGCTGTTGTTGATTTTCAGTTCAAAGAACATTCTTTAGCATTTTTTGCAGAGTTGGTCTAGTCATGAGAATCCTTTAATTTCTGTTTATTGGGAAATGTGCTAATTTTGCCATCATATTTGAAGGACAGATTTGCTAGGTGTATGATTCTTGATTGGCAATCTTTTTCTTTCAGAGTTTACTATATGTCATTCTACTACTGCCTTCTTGCTTGCCTGAGATTTCTGCTGAGAAATCAGAGCTTAGTTTTATTGGTTCTCCTCTGTAGGTAACTTTTGGTTTTTCCTCAGCTGTTCTCAGGATTCTTTCCTTGTCTTTGATTTTAAAAAGTTTCATTATGATATGTCTTGGTAATTTTCTTTTGGGATCAATCCTGTTTGGGGTTCATCCAGCTTCTTGTATGTTTATCTTCTCCTCTTTCATGATGTTAGTGAAGTTTCTTCCAACAACTCTTCAACAATTTTCTCTGTGCTTGTTCTGGAATTCTGATCACCCGTAAATTGTTCCTCTTCATAGTGTTCCACATAACTCTTAGAGTTTCTTCAGATTTTTTCATTATTTTTTTTCTGATTGTTCTTCTAGCATATTAGTATTGAGAGACATATCTTCAAGCTCACTAATTCAGTTTCCATTCCTTCATATCTCCTCTTTTGCTCTTTCAATGTAATTGTGTACTCTAAGATCTTAGTATTAATATTCTGGATTTCTAATTGCAAGTTTGTATTGTTGCAAAATTTGCATTTAGTTTGTCTTTTTGTTCTTGTATTCTGAATTCTTTTCAAGTTTTCATTGTGTTCTCCTTGCTTTTCTTGATCTTTCTATCAATCCTCTGAAAGTACCTAATTATCATTCTTTTTAATTCTTTTTCAATTAGTTCTATTACCTTTTCTTCCTTAGAAATGTCTTCTGGCTCTAAAGCTTGGTCATTTGAGTCATTCTCTCATTTCTTCATGTAAGCTAAATTTGTCTGTTGTCTCCGGGACAAGGTGAGGTTGTCATATTTGTAAAAACAAGCAGCGAAGTTGTTGGATCCGGAAAGGAGAAATCTCAGAAGGGCTTCTGCAATTCCAGGAGCTGATAAGGTGGTTGTGGAAGGGCTATGACAGCAGAGTTCCTGGTCCTAGATGGAGTTCCTGTTGGCCTTGGTTCAGGGCACCTAATCTGGAAGTAGTCCATGGAGGTCCTTGATGGAGCTGGTTTCAGCGTCTGTTTGGACCACAGAGAAGCTAATGCAGGAGGACTCATTAAATGCTGGTCTAGTGGCTCTGTGGGTTTTGTTGGTCTGGAGCCCAGCCCACCTGAATCCAGGCATCAAAGCAGCACAGCCAGTCCCCACCTCACACTGGTATGGCTTCCAACTATGTGGCTCTGAACTCCAGGAAAACTGGGTTTGTGTTGGGGGTGGATAAGCGTGGGAATTGGCCATACTTCTGTCACTGGGGGAGCATGGAGAACAAGAAGAAATCTCACCTTTTCTTTGGCCAGAGCGAAGACTAGCTGCTCACAAGATGGAGCCGCATCTGGCCAGCCTTTCTCCAGTCAGTCTCTCCCTCTCTCGCCGTCCCTGCTCAGCCTCTCTACTCAGAAAATACTTCAATTACCTCTCTAACCTTTCATCTGAAATTTAGGGTGCCAGAATTCTCACTTGTGTCTGTTTTATTTTGTCTCTCATATCTTTGTTTTAGAGGGTCTGTATAGTACATCTCCCTAGCCTGCCATCTTGTAGAAAGTCACTAGATTTTTTTTTTAAAAGGGTTTTGTGTTTTTGTTAATTGTATGCAGCAGTTGACTTTTCAGTTGTGTATCTGTTGGTCTATAAGTTTTTGTGAAGGTTTGGTAGTTTATGGTTTGGCTGCAGATCTACACACAAATATTGATCCTGAGTCAGCCTTGTAGAAGTAAATGCCCTTGCCTGGCATTTCAGGAATTTCTAGGCAACTCTTGTAACTCAGTCATTTAAGCTTCTTGAACTAGTACTGCCTTCATTTTAATAAGGATAACCATCACCATCATCATCTGAAATTACTACAGATGATCTCATTTAGTCTTTCAATTGAGATCAATAACATCTCCTACTGCATAGAAAAGGGCACTAAGGTTCAGAAGAAAATTGTTCAAGTAATAACCAGAGGAGACAGTAGATCTATTGGACACCAAAGGACATGCTCTTAAGCATTGTGCTACCCTGTGGTGGTGGTGTGCCATTGAATCAGTCCAGACTCATTGACCCTGTATAGGGTTTCCAAGGCTGTAAATGTTTACTGGAACAGAAACCCTTACTTTTCTCTTTTTGAGCAGCTGGTGGATTCAAACTGCTAACCTGGTGGATTAGCAGCCCAAGTCATAACTTCCTAAGCCACCAGGGCTCCTTAAATGTGTGCAGGCAGTTTTTACCTATACAGATGGCTTCGCAGGGGTGTGAGATCATTGCTTCTCTTCCTCCCACTTCTGCTCCTACCTCAGAATCTGGCCAATTCAAATCCCAAACCCATTACCTTTCCTTCTTATCCTAACATCTTCTATTTGTACTTTTATTCATTAAGTGTGCTAGTATTCTTTGTTGCCTCTTAATAAGACCACAGCAAGAATTTGTGATGTCTTTGACATACTCTAAGGAGCTCTGGTAGCGTAGTGGTTATGAATCGGGCTGCAAACTTCAAGATCAGCAGCTCGAAACTACCAATTGTTCCACAGGAGAAAGACGAGACTTTCTGCTCCCATAAAGATTTACAGCTCAGAAACCCTGTATAGGGTTGCTATGAGTTGGAACCGACTCCACGGCACATAACAACAACAGGGACATTGGCTTTGAAAGGACACTTGGAGGTCATTCAGACGCATGAGTCCCAGTCAACGAAATACTACCTGAATACCTCTCGTCCTATATAACTTACTTCTAAGAGGAAACCTTGTAATCTCTGGGTGGTGTACATGTTTAAGGCACTCAGCTACTAACGGAAAGGCTGAGAAGATGACAAATTCACCCAGAGTCCCCTTGCAAGGAAGACTTGAAAATCTACTTCTAAAAGATCATGCCAAAAAACCAAACACACTGCAATGGAGTCAATTTCACCAATAGTGACCATATAGGAGAAAGTTTCTGTTTCTGAGGCTGTAAATCTGTACAGAAGTAGACTGCCCATCTTTTTTCCATAGAGTGGCTGGTAGGTTCAAACTACCAAGTTTTCAGTTAACAATCTGTCACTTAACCCACTGCACACTTGGAATCCCTTCCGAAATATCATTATCACTGAAAATTGTATGGAGCATAGTTCTACTCTGACACATGAGGGGTTACCATGAGTCAGAATTAAATCATTAGCAGTTGGTAAGGTAAGATAAAACCCATTCCAACATTGTAAATGGCTTTCCAAGTCTTGACAAAATTTGCATTATTTCCATTCATCACTATCATTTATCCCATCATCACCACTGGTAGGAAGATGCTGTGACGTTTTCAGGGAAAGGTGCCATTATTATTAATTTTTTCCCCAACTATCAAATGCCTTCACTTATTCATGGGGAAATTTCTAGGTATACACTTAGACTGACATGCGCAGTCCCTACAAACACATTCTTTGGGTTAAGAACCTGATTTAAATCATAGCTCCATCATTTGTCTATTCATAACTCATTTAAGGAAACCAAGTCTCAATTTTTTCATCAAAGGATTGTCATAAAAATTTTTAAACTAACATAGTGCCTGATACTCAGTAAGCCTTCGTGTTAGCTATTCTTATTTATTATTCTCTAATTTCCAGGCTCTCTTGGATTAGCTGCTTTGCCCTACCTCATAGTCTCTTTCTCTACAATGGTGACAAGATTTCTCATTACAGGGCACTCGGTATTGTGGCAGCCAAAGTAGAATAAATGAACGGTGGCTAAGAAAAAGGAGAAACACTAACTAGGCAGGCAGAAGAAAAAATGAAGGGGAACACAGAAAGAAAAAATAGAAGAATCATTTCACAAAGGATTCACTGTTCATAATCCCCTTTGATGAATGGGTCTCCATTGCCTTTCTCCATCTATCTGCCTCATGATATGGAAATGAATACCACTGGGTTGATCACTGAAGGAAAGAATGGTGAGAATGCTCATTGATGGCCTCTTGCTAACTAGCTGTCTACTCATCTCAAGTCTCTCAAATCACCCAGTGTGTGATTTCGGTCCAAGAAGTCATGAAGGAACCCAGATCACCTTCTATTAATGCTAAAGGAGTCTGTTAAATGCACTTAGGACAACAAATCAAAACCACGGTTAGCAGCTACTTCAATTCAGGAGGCTACTGCCTCTTAAAGGACCAGCTGCCCTTTCATGAAAGACCATTTCTCAAATGAATAATGCATACACTACTAGGAGAAAATACACATGCCCATTAAGAAACATCAATTCTCAGCACACTGGATATAATCTCTTGTACTGCTATAATTAAAAATTAAACACGAAATATTATGTTGAAGAAAATCCAAAACTGATTTTTATGTACTCGCTTTTCCCCTCCAAAAGCATCATTCTTGCTGGCTTTTTTAATATAATTATATTCCAAGGAAAACAGGCAGACGAAAGAGAATAAATCAACATAAAATCTTTCGTTAAAATCCTACCTTATATTACACGATCTGCACAGCTTGTTTTAAAAAACCTGATCTGAAATTGTCTACAATAATTTCTCACTCCACTTAGCAGTGGCCTTACTCCACTGAAACATATACTATCTTCTGTAATTTTTTTCTTTTAAGGAAAATCACATAAATAGCAGGTTTGCTGTACTTTTGAGACACAAGAGACAACCGCAAGTTTTCAGTGACTTTGAGGGTTTCCTGGTGTGGCGTTGTAGGATCAGCACTAGACTAGAAACCACAAGGTCATCAGTTCAAACCCACCAGCTGCTCTTCTGAAACCCTATACTAGGTCACTGAGTTGGAACTGACTCGATGGCACTTAACATTTCTATATCATAAGTTCTTCATATACAAACGAAACCAAACCTACTGCCATGGAGTTGTTTTGGACTCATAGCTACCCTAAATAGAGTTTGCAAGACTGTAAATCTTTATGAGAGCAGACAGTGGATTTGAACTTCTGACCTTGTAGTTAGCAGCCCAATACTTAACCCATTGTGTCACCAGGGTATCTTGCTTGACATATGTTGTTCCAAAGTGCCATCAAGTCAGTTTCAATTCATAACATCCCTGTATAAGATTTCCAAGAAGCAGCTGGTGGGCTTAAATCGCTCACTTTGCAGTTCGCAATCCAGCGTTTATCCTACAGCACCAACACCAAGACTCTGAGACGGTACTGCCCCCTTCAAGGCCACTCTCAAGGACCCCTCAGCAAACAAAAGACCATTCTTTAACATGAGTTTTGACAGTTCTTATCCTAGAGCACCACACCAGGACTCCTGCTTGACACATGTTATTGTTGTTGTTAAGTGCCTTCAAGTCTGTACCAACTCATAGCAACCCTGTATACGGATTCCAAGGAGCAGCTGGTGAGTTTGAACCACTGGTTTTGTGGTTCAAAGCGATGTTGTAGCCCAGTGCTTTATCCCACAGCACCACATCAGGACAAATAGCTAGTACTTAATGCATATCTTCTGAATGAATAAATATTAATATTCAAAATAAAAACTAAGAGGGTATTTTAGGTCTGGAAAATTCAGTTATTTTGCCAGTATAGTTGCCTAAGAGACTTTTCCCTCCTCTGCTCCACTTTCCCCATTACCAAATATGGAAAAAGAGTAATCCCAAGTTAGTTGGGAGTAGGAGGATTCATGTTAGAGTTCTTACTCTACTGAGAAAAAACATCCTCATCTTGATTATCTAGAAAGTTCAAGAAAGTTGACCACAGAGAATGTGGGTATCTGTCTTCATAAGCAAGGAAAGTAAAAAAGAGACAGTCATGTATTTCATTAAGAGAAAATTTCAGTTCTATGTTTCAATCAATATATCCAACTTGCTTAAAATTCAAATCTCTAGATTTGTGAAGTTGAATAGATTCTTACATGTCATGGAACCTAAGCCCTCCTTTTTATAATTGTAGAAGCTGAGGTGATGGGAGTTAAGTGGTTGTCCCAAAGACACAAAGCTAGCTAATGGTAGACAGGGCTGGCTCCCTGGATCCGCATTCCCAGTCTAACCCATGTTCCATTGCAAGGAGTTCTAGTATAAACTCCTCAGGGCTTTATGGGTAGGTAATAAAAATTAGTTAATGCAGATAATGACGATAATGAAATTTCACTGTACTGGAAACAGTGAAATGAGGTCAGTTAGCTGGCATTTGGTGAAGCTTTTGTTAAGGAAATGAATCTATTATTTTCTATCTCCTTCTACATTAAAATAAAAAAAAAAAAAAAAACTGAGGAAAAATACTCCCATGCTTATCAAATGTGGCAAGAAGACAGCAGTCAGCCAGGAGATCCC
>NW_006408618.1:8111403-8145925 GCF_000296735.1 Chrysochloris asiatica
TTTTCTATCTCCTTCTACATTAAAATAAAAAAAAAAAAAAAAAAAGGAAGCTGTACTTTGCTATAAAAAAAAAAAAGCCTTAGGCAACTAAATATCATTCATTAAAACATTTAAGACAAGTGACAGCTCCTGGTAATATATTTCCAGAACAGAACAAGCAGGATAAAGATAGCTTAGAAACCGCATACACATAGATTCTTCCACTGATACCCCAATCCCCTGCTGGCCAATTTTTAAAAGTAGGCTTTTATTGTACCATAAAAATGAACAAGCTGAGGCTTTGACATCCAGAGAAAGGTAGGCCCCTCCATGGAAAATGCCTTGCCTTCAGGAGCCCAGGATGAGAGAAAATCATTACCACCGGGTTGCGAACCTTAAGGTCAGCGGTTCGAAACTACCAGCCGCTCCGCGGGAGAAAGATGAGGCTTTCTACTCCCGTAAGGATTTACACCCTTGGAAACCCTGTACAGGGTCGCTATGGGTCGGAACCGACTCGATGGCACTTAACAACAACAACAAAGGGTAACTAAGTGTTGTGACAGAACTTGGGTACTGAAATTCCATTTCTGAGACGCACATAAACTACAGCTTGAGGAGATGATTCTATATCTAAGTTGATTCATACTGATGCAAACTTGTCCTTGGGGTCCTTTCCCAATAGTACCTCTAATATGACCTTGTCCTTTAAAACTTGAAGACCTACATTTGGAAAACTATTTGACAGTATCTATGAAAGCTAAACATTTGCACTTAGCATAACCCAGAAGGAGTGCCTGCATGATACAAATGATTAATATGCTCAGCTGCTAACCAAAAGGATGGAGGTTCGACTCTACCCACAGATGACTTAGAAGAATGGCTTAATGATCTACTTCTGAAAAATCAGTCACTGAAAGTCCTATGGGGGAATAGGGACATAGTTCTGATCAGACACACATGGGGTTGTGTGTGTGTTTTTAACCCAAACATTCTACTCATAGGTATATATCTAACTAAAATGATGCATATAAATGAGTCAAAAGTTACGCACAGGAATTTTCACAGCAGCCCTATTCAAAATAGCCCCAAACTGGAAACTACACTGTGGTATATTCTCACAGTAGAACACTACTTCATAGTAAGAATGAAAGAACTCCAGATACTTTCAATAACATGAAAAGTTTTCATAAAAGCAGTGATGAAAAAAGAAGCCACACACAAAAAAAGTAAGCACTTTATATCAAATTAAAATAACAATCAAATTCATCCATGGTGTTACAAGTCAAGCTGTGGTTCCACTGGGCAGATAGTACGGTGTTTGGTGAGCAGAAGAGGCCCAATGAAGATTTTGGAGTCGGGGAGAAAGGTGAAGCTGGTGCTGTTTTGTTTCATGATCAGCGTTCTGGGTTCCACCAGATGGTTAATTTGTTACAAGTCATTCACCTATATACTTATGCTTTGAAAGTTTATCTGGAGTTTTCTTTTATATGTCATGTAAGAAATATGTATCCATGTATATTTCTTACCATGGAAACATGGTAGGGAGATTGATAAATGAGTCAGAGATAGCCTGTCAATAAAGTAAGGATGGTTGTACCCATGCTGCCTTTCCCTACTTGCCCTAAGCTTCTCTCATCAGTGCTTATGAAACTGGTCATCCATCAGTCTACAAATGAGAAACACAAATGTGTAAGTGTCATATTCTTATGCAGGAACCAAGGCACTGACTTCTTTTTGCCCTAAGGCAACATTGGGTCTCAGTTTTCATGTACTAAAAATGGACCTATTAGGATAATGAGTGGATTCACGTCTGTCATTTTCAAATTGACTGCTGGCAGCCTGCAGTCTCTGGGATAGGTCCCAGTAATTACAAAGAGAAATCAGACACATTCAGGGAACATACATCAATTTGAGACATGGACTAATTGGGCATTTGTCCTCTGTGCTCCATCTGTAAGATCTATTGAAGGAACACAGAAATCCGTACTTGAGTTTTAAAAAGGGTGGAAGGAAGGGGAATGAACTTTTAACAGGGCCTCCTGGGTGGTGCAAATGGTTAAACTCTTGGCAGCTAACCAAAAGGTTGGGGGGGGGGGGTAGGGTTTGCCCAGAGGTTCCTAGGAAGAAAGGCCTGGTGATCTACTTCAGAAAGGTCACAATCATTGAAAACCATGTGGAGCACAATTCTACTCTGCAAAGCATGGGTACCATCAGTTTGAATTAACTTGATAGCCACTGGTTTGGTTTTAGTTTTTCTTATGGATCAATACAGTGTTAAATACTTCTTTAATCCTTGGAGCAGCTTTCAAAGGTAGGGCCTTATTTTATAGAGAAGGAAACAATCTCTGAAAAAGAAATAAAGTTATGCAATTTATACTACTAGTAAGTAAAAGAACTGACTTAATTCAAATTCAGGGCCTTCTGATTCATCACATGCCTTCCTACAGACGTCAATGGTTCTTTGCCAAAATGTCTGCATGCCCCAGAAATATCTGCGGAGTTCCTTTCAACCCCATCTCAATTGTCTCTTGGTATTGGGGGGTAGTCCAACTGCAAGGAAAGATGCAACCAGCTTCTTGTCTGAAACAAAGGCTTAAGTAGCTGGGGTAGTGAGGGTAAAAGATTACAAACATGGCCATTACTGGGTCAGGCCATTATTTCAATCTAGCCCAATATTCTTCTCTAAGTAATGATGACCTAGGAGTGGTCTATGGGAGACCTTCCAAAGCAGGCTAAAGGCTCACCTTCAATTTGTCTAATTTCTTTTAGACCCAAAAGAGAATTATTCTTAGCACTATATAACTGGCTAACATCCAAAGGGGAGAGGGGAAATAATGACAACACAAAAGACTTCAGACGAACCACAAACCAGACACATTGCTTTGAGTTATCAGAACTCAAACTGGGAGCAGGCCTCCCAAAAATGTATTCACTGACAACGGTCACTGTTACGGCCTGGAATATACTTCTGATTCTCCATACCTCAGTTTCCCTACACTGCAGAAGGATGATAATAAGTCCTACCTTCCCTTAAGTGTTAGAATAATTATCTAATGTCTGCAGAAAGCTTTGATGATTAAAAAGCAAGGGCTAAGTACTGCATGGTCATTAGTACAGGAAGCCCTGAGCAATGCAGATTGATTTTTGTCTTACATAGAACTCACACGGTCAAAGCGCCCAACAGTGAAGGTTTGAGAATAACTTCCTAACAAATAATAAGATGCTAAGGTAGCGTAGTGGTTACGAATCGGGCTGCGAACCTTAAGGTCAGCAGTTTGAAATTACCAGCTGTTCTGTGGGAGAAAGATGAGGCTTTCTGCTTCTATAAAGGTTTACAGCTCCAGACACCCCGTACAGGGTCACTATGGGTTGGAATCGACTTGACAGCACTTAACAACAACAACAAGAATAGATGGCGTGGATTATATTAGAAAATAGAATGGACCAAGAACCCAGGAAAACAAAAGTGAAAATGAAACTTGGAGGCTGGAAGAGATCTATGGTAAGTCTGGTCCTTGAATACAAAATGACAGGGCGGACATTTGTCCCCTTGACTCTTCTCTGGCACAGACAGACATTGGGTGAATGAATTAAAATCACACTAAAAAGGCTAATCAGAAAAATTCAAATACCCTGAACTCAATCTGGCTTTAAACTCAGGAACAGAGAAGGGGATATACACTGAGCTACAGAAAGGGCAGTAAAGACTCAATGGGTATGCAAAATAGCCAAAGAATAAATAAATCAAACTTAGTAGCTGTTGCATGAGTGGGTGGTCTCTCTAAGGCTTCCATCTGGTAGCAAGTACAAGTGCCAAATAAGGCCCTTCCAGATACTGGATTAGATCGTTTTGCATGTTTGTTATACAGTCATCATACTGGGCACTGAGTAGTGGGTATTATCATGTTTAAATGCATGAAGGTCAAAGCGACAAAGTAATTTGCCTAAATAATAGGTCCTGCTCAACCATATAGGTAGAGGCGACACAAGAACTCGTGCTGATTAACTGGACCCTACGAGGGAAACTCTCAAGGAGATGGACTGACAGGACAATGGACTCAAACGTATCAGCGTTCATGAAGGTGGCAAAGGATGGGGCAAAGTTGTGTTGTGTTACACATGAGTCAGAGTCAACTTGATAGCAACTTACAACAGAACAACACTGTATCTATCACAATCATTTAGGGTGTACCAGCTCTGAGCAGATTCTAAGGTCAACTTAGTAAACAATCCATACCTTTGTATGTAAACATACCTTTGTATGTAAACAATCCATAGCTTTGGAGCTAAAGAGTACAGCATGGAGTGTGGTAAATCATCCCACAAGCATCCAGACTTGTGATAAGACATGGATGATGGAAAAACAACAACAACAACAAACAGGACTCACTCCCTGGCCTTGGCAATGCCCAGTGGCATCCAAACACATATGAAGTGGTAGCCATGCTGCACAAGCTCCCCATTAATGGCTCAGCCACCATTAAAGAGACACATGAACAACCACAGAAGGTATGTTGTTAAATACTGTCAAGTTAGTTCCAACTCAGAGAAGCTCCGTATGGGGTTTCCAAGGAGTGGCTGGTGGGTTTGAACCACCCTGCCCCCCTTGTGGTTAGCAGCCAGGACTTATCCTACAGCAACACACCAGGACTCCCAGAGGGCTCGCACCCCCCTTGAAAGCCATTCTCAAGGAGCCCCTCAGCAGAAGTAGGTTCTTTAATGTGAGTTTTGACAGTTCTTTATTAATCTCCTGAGGAGAATGGCTGAAAAACTGCTGTGCATTCCTCTACTTTTAATTACAGTCCTATGGAAGGCTTGACTTTTTTTTTTTCTTTTTTTTTTTTTCCAACCAAACTAGTAAAATTACTGCAGAGGGAAAAAAAAAAAAAATCCTAATAATTTATTCATAACGCTATTAAGACAAAATCATGTTTTACTGGGCCATGCGTGTTTATGTTGTGACGCCGAAGTCAATAGGGGGGAGCTTTAGTAATATATAATATCTATTAATATTCCCCACATATGTTCAGCAAAACAAACAGTGTCTCAGCATCCATAAATGATTTCAATAATTAAAAAGGAGGCTCTTCCCAGTTTAACTCTTTCCTGACAGCCATAGACAGTTACACAGCCTTTCACTCCCAGCTAAAACAAATGCACTTTACAGGGAAAGTCATAGTGTGCAATGAATGTTCTCTGGGAAGAGGTTCTTGTCCCAGTGCTGATACGAACTGAAAGTGACCTTGAGATCTTGGCCCTTCTTTCTTTATCTGTAAGATAAAAAGATTGAGCTGAGGTGCTGCTGGCCTCACCCCAGCTTTACAACTGTGAAAGGGTCCTCCTCTTGGCCTTGTCTTTATCTCTTCTTTATCACCACTGTCTTTTAGTAAGTATTATTTTGGAATGACTTGCTTTTTTTTTTCCTTCTTCACAATTGGGCATTTCTTTCTGACTGCTTAGCTTGGCTGTCAGAGTGAACAGATAGAATGGGCACTCCCTACCCATGGAGTCAAGCGATGAGTCTCTTTCTGATTTGCTGTTTGCCCTTGAACAGTGAATCACTCAGGAATTCTGGGTCCATCATCTCCTCATTGATGGGGGATTATGTTACAACACTCAGCTACCACAAAAGAGTGAGAGAGGATTAAATAATATACTTGTTTGGGATTTAGCCAATACTTGATGTTACCCTGGATACTCCGAAATAATTACCTTTTGTGTCTCACAGAACTTACCTGAAATACTTTCCAGATTCAAGGGCTCATGGTTCCTTAAGAAGGTTTAGTTTCATTTCATTCCCCAAGGAGAACTGTACCAGAAACTTAGAGCTTTGATAAATCACTGAAAGCAGAGATTTCCTCCACTTTAACAATGTCTTGTTGCATTGCTCAGAGCCACTAAAGAATCATGACCACTGTGTTGTATGGTCCCAAGAATTTATTTGCATATTTCTTTCTAGACAGATGGTTACTATGCTATCGATTTAAAGAGAATAAGGTCTTGCAAGTCCTATAGGTATTTCCTTAGTAATAGAGAATTTACCCTGCTGATAAGGAACGCATCCATCCATCTCCTTGTATATTATTTTATCACCAAACTAAAGAGACAACATGGCTTCATGGTGAGAAGTCACATTTAAATAGGAAATCGACCTTGAGAAGATGATAATAGTAATTATTGCTAGCATTGATTGAGAAATTGGTATATTCCAGTCATTACCCTCAGTAATTTTCATTTTTCAACACCTACATTCCTCAAGCCATCCCTATGAGGTTGTTGCTATTTTCATGTGCATTTCACTCTATCAAGAGACTACTGCTCAAAAAGGTTAATAGCTGCATAATGCCTTACTTACAGGAATTGGTTCACACTGGATTTGAACCCAGGCAATCTCAATTAGAGTCTATATTCTTAATCATTATGCTTCTTTTTAGAGTTAGATAATGATCTGAAAGGATATGTGTAGAGAACTGACCACATTGTAAGCACTGTATACTGTTATTGCTCCTTTAAAAAATAAAAGCTTCCTTTTCTAGTTGATTACTACACAAATCCATCCCCAATTTTCTCTTGTCTTTCTTAGCTTCCCATAGTTTCCGCTCCACTTACATTTACCATAGTGCCCAGTACCATTCAAAATGATTCCAGATTTAGCTCCCTGGTTTTCAATGTTTTCTTACGCTTACTCTCTGATAGCGTAATGGTTACAAATCGGGCTGCGAACCACAAGGTCAGCAGTTTGAAACTACCAGCTGTTCCGCGGGAGAAAAATGAGGCTTTCGGCTCCTGTAAAGATTTACAGCCTCGGAAACCCTGTTCAGGTTCGCTATGAGTTGGAACCGACTCCATGTCACATAACAACAACAACAACAACCCTCTGATAAAAATTTAAGAGAAGCAAGTCCCTCTCTTTTCTCCTCTATACTTTTCCAAGATTTGTAGGAATTGGTGTGGCGCTGCGGGTTAATGCATTGGAGCAAGGTCAGTTTGAGCCACAAGGTCGGCAGTTCAAATGCACCAACCACTCCTGGGAAACCCTATACAGGGTCACTATGAGTTGGAACTGAATCAACGGCACTCAACAACCACAAGCCTCTGACAAACTGTTCGTCTATTTTACAAGTGCTATTTGTAAGTCTTAATGGAACCCCAGTGAACAACAGAGCCAAGAATAAATTGGTGGTGGTGATTATGTGCTGTGGAGTCGGTTCCGACTCACAGTTACCCTGCATAGGATTTCCAAGGCTGTAAATCATTATGGGAGCAGAAAGTCTTATCTTTCTCCCACGGAACAACTGGTAGTTTTGAACTATTGACCTTAAGGCTAGCAGCCTGACTCATAACCACTATGCTAAAATTGCTTTAACATTGCTCTATTAAAGGGATGCTTATTCAATGATTACAGACTACCCATTTCTAGCAAAGTGATGACACCCCAGTCACCAAAACATCATCAGTTTTTTGGCTCAGGTAAGCATTATGATGAAAGGTGTTCGAACAAATGCCAGCAATAGTGGGGAAGATAGCAGCAGGACAGAAGACACTGCTCCCAGAGATAGCCAGGGTAATTTGCTTACTTCGTTTCCTCCAAAGCCCATGAAGAAGAGAAGAATGAAATCCCAAACAGACAACAGAAATTTTTGAGACTTGCAACAGTCCGTGGTATACCTGAATTCTGGGAGCATGTGTCAGACCCAAGACATAATTAAGTAGCAGATGGCAGGTCAAGCAGCAGAAAAGTACCTCCCAGTACCTCATCTTACTAATTCGAAGCAGCTGGCCACTTATCTAATGACCATTTTCAAGTTATATAGGGGTCTTGCTCCTCAAAGTCTGGTCCTTGGACCAGTAGTATGGCCAACACTTGGAACATGTCTGAAATGAACATCTCAGGCTCCACTCCAAACCCACTGAATCAGACACTGGATTGAACAGAACATCACAGACTTAGAGAGTTCATAGCTCAGGTTAAGACTAGGAGAAGCCTTGGTCTCACTATAAATTAGACTCTCTTTTGAAAACCAAGAAAATAAATAAGCACATATAATAATAAAACATACAATAAAGACAGGGAGAAAATGAAAACTCTTCTCAGGACGAATTTAGTGACATCAAAGAAGAAGACAAGAAACAAACTCAATAGAGGTATATTATCTGTTGTACTAGATCCACTCCGTCCTATCTTCACCTTGTTCTGGGCCCAGGGAGGCCAGACTGGATGGGATTCTTCTTGCCTGGCCCCTTAGCATATGGTTTCTGCTTGTACCCTAGGAAAGCGAAGGGTAAAGAAGAATGATATTCCCTGTGGGCTGGCCCTGACCTGGTTGTGTCTCTCTGCGAACAGCCCTCATATCTCTGCGTTCAAGGAACTGCAGTCTTGTCTTCCTCTTTAGGTATAAGGCTGGCTGCAGCACCTTGCTGTTATTAATTCCCATTTACTGTACTTAGCACTCCTGGAGTGGCACTGCTGGACCACAAGGTCGGTTTGAACTGCAAGGTCTGAGGTTCAAACTCACCAGCCACCCCTCAGAAACCCTATACAGTGTCACTATGAGTCAGGACCTACTCAAAAGCACCTAACAACAAAGGCAACAACACTGCACTCAGGGGAGGATTACTTCATAAACTATATAAGCATGGGCTTACTTAAGCTTTCTTACTAATCTGTAGTGAGCAGTTCCACATGCATGTGAAACTATTCACAGCTGATTAATAAACAATCACAAGTAAGTCCATGCTTATCATGCTTACTAGGCACTATGTCCTTGTCAGGAATTGTAACTTGGAAAAGAGTCTTTAATTCTATAGGATGGTGCTGTGGGTTTGGGAGGGAGACAGAATCTTTGATGTGGTAAGAAAAAAAAAAGGTGAAAATGTTGACTACAGATTAGGAATTAATCACAAGTAACCACTACCGACCTTGCCTATTGGATAATCTATACTACCCCTTCTTCCACCTATTTAATAATCCATCAATAAACTTTCTTTATAGTACTCAATTAGAGTGCACAGTCTGTTTTCTGCTGTAACCCTGACTGATGGCTCAAAGGCAACCTGTTGGTTCAAATAAAGAAGGAAAAAAAAAAACAACAACAAAACCCATCATAAGGGAAGAGACATAATGAACACATCCATAGGTCTTGGAGTTGCAAACAATTGTACTAAGGGCTGATGCTCTTTCAAAGTAGATGATTGTTGTTGTTATTAATTGCCATCAAATCGATTCTGACCAATTGTGATCCTGTATAGGGTGTCCAAGGAGAAGCTGGTAAGGAAATAGGCTCTGAACAAGCTTAAGAATAAGCTCTCCATTCATCTGTTATGGAATTCTAATGCTCAAAATGGGGATTCTATTGCATTTCAACACAGATAGTTCATTTATCACATGTAGACTATCTGTACCTTCTAAAACCAACATTACTTGCTTCCATGAAACAGCTTTAGAATATAAGAAACCTCCTGAAGATGTTTCCCCTCTTTCTCTCCTGTCTAATATGCAAAGTTGGTCACTGGTTTTCCTGCAGGACTCAACCTTTCACAATCATCAACTTGTTCAATGTCTTCATTTCTTTTCATAGCATGAAGTTGATTTTCCAGAAGCTTCCACAATTAGATCTGATTAAATTTCTTTTGACTCCTATTGCTTATCACTGGTTTTAGAGTTTCCGTTTTACTTCCTAGTTTGGGGAGTAGTGCCTGGGGTCTTAAAAGCATGCAAGTGGCCACTGGAGATATACCAATGGGTCTCTATTCACCTGAAATAGCAGAGGGAGGAGACTCGGGAATCAGAGAAGGAAATGAACTGCAGGTTTAATTGCTTCCGCAAACTACTACTTCCATTATTATCAGACCAGAAGAAGTGGAAGGAACCTGGCTACCATTATTGAACAATTTGATAAGAAGCTAACAGATGGAACTTGATCAAGAGGAAAGCATGGAACAGAGCTTCAAATTCATATGAAAACTACACTTACTGGATCCATTGAGCCTGGGAAATCTTCCAAATCTAATGCCTAGAAATAGTCTTTAAACTTTGAACTGAAGCTATCCCATGAAACCATTGTTAAATTAAACAATGATTTTACCTAATTAATAAAGAACATTTGCTATTTACCTAATTAATAAAGAACATTGAATACTGTGCTCTTATAAAGATACAACCTTGCTTGCTGAAAGTAAAGAGGACTTAAAATATTTATTAATGAAGATCAAAGACCACAATCTTCAGTATGGATTGCATCTCAATGTAAAGAAAACAAAATTCCTCACCACTGGACCAATGAACAACATTTTTATCAATGGAGAAAAGATTGAAGTTGTCAAGGATTTCATTCTTCTTGGATCAACTATCAACACTCATGGAAATAGCAGTCAAGAAATCAAACAACGTATTGCATTAGGCAAATCTGCTGCACAAGACCTTTTTAAAGTGTTGAAGAGCAAAGATGTCAGCTTGAGGACTAAGATGCACCTGACCCAAACCTTGGTATTTTCAATAACCTCATATGCATGCAAAAGCTGGACAATAAATATGGAAGACCGTAGAAGAATTGATGCTTTTAAGTTACGGTGTTAGAGGAGAATAATGAAAGTGCCAATGGGCTGCCAAAAGAACCAACAGATCTGTGTTGGATGAAGTGCAGCCAGAGTGCTCCCTGGAGGCAAGGATGGCCAAACTTCATCTCTCATACTTCAGACACCTTGTCAGAAGGGAGCAGTCTCTGGAGAAGGATATCATGTTTGGTAAGGTGGAGCGTCCAGGGAAAGGGGGGGGTCCCCAGTGAGATGGATTAGCAAAGTGGCAGGCAGCATCAATGGGCTCAAGTGTGGCAACAATAGTGAGGTTGGCCCAGGATCAGGCAGTATTTCATTCTGCTGTGCATAAGGTCGCTATGAGTTGGTACCGACTCGATGGCACCTAACAACAACAACAACTAAAGACCTTCTATATAAAAGTAAACTGACAGCAGTTCACCTAAAGCATAGACGAGAACTTTAAGGAGCAGAGCATCTAAATTAAAGGCAGTAAGAAATATTGGCAGAGGCAGTGAGAAAGGTGGCTAAATGTCACTAAACAGTTCATGGAGCAATTGTGAATGGATCTGTTTGTGTATACTGCCACCACAAATATATAAATTTAAAAAATCTTTGATTCCCTAATATCACCAAATGGCAAATGTGCACACCACTGACCTGTCTACAAAACAAAGCATGGAACTAGAGAGCAGCCCTGGTGTGTCCCTTCTCTGTACTGTTCCCAGAGGCCCTGAGGCTGTGCGGGCTAGGGACAGCCCAGGGACCTGGGAGGCTGAGGCAGAGCAGGTCTCAGAGTCCAGAGCGTGCACTTGGGGGTAAGGATCCAGAGAAGGAAGAGGAGACTGCCTGGATAGGCCCAGGAGTCATGGCCTCCAAAGTAGGACAATCAGGAAGAAATCTCAATGTGGAAATGTCCTCCAAGAAAATCAAGGAGAGGAGCAGGTCCCCATGAAGAATGAAGAGGAAGGTCACACTTTGAGAGGAGGTGAAAGCCGGCAGCCTGAAGGAAATGTTAGACAGGAACTTGTTTGGTGACTTGCCCATAATTTCCGATGGGGTATATATCTAATAGGCATTTTGGCCACAGTGAAGTGAGAGATGATGTACAAAGGCTCACAAAGCAGATGATGGAAGTCAGGAGAAAGATTAAGGAGTGTCAGATGAAGCGCTATATGTGCTCTCAAATTCCTGAACCAGACAATCATGATGACTTTTGCCTTATACCTTGAATACTATGATTTTCCCTCAAGTTAATAACGTGGCTTCTGCCTTACAACTTGTGTTGCTGTGGTTCAGTTTTGCTGTCAACTTTTTGGTGTTTCCATTTACCAGTTTCAAATTAAATACTGTTTTGTGTCAAGTTTCAAATTAAATAATCATTTTGTGTTGGTCTAAAAAACAACAACAACAAAAAAAAAAAGCATGGAACTAACAGGGGAAGTGTAGTGCACACCACTTCAGAGGGGTCACCTCAACAAGTTCAAAAGACCAGATCTGTCAGGCAAAAGATGCATCCCTGCCACTCTCTGCTCCAACCACGTCAAAGTGTTATTTACTGTAACATCCACAATCCTATCTCCAATGACCTCTTAGCTAACTCTACATTACCCAGCTTTTAAGACCCTTAGTAGGCCCCATCTTTATTAGGTTCTCCTTTACACCTCTAAAACATACAGCTGTCCCTTCCCCAATTATTTTGGAACTTCCTTGCTTCTAAGTTAGGGCCCAAAGAATCTCCTGTAAACAGAATACATGTACAAACACATATAGATGTACTATTGTTGTTGTAGTTAAGTGCCATTGAGTCGGTCCAACCCATAGCGACCTTGTGTAGGGTTTCTAAGGCGCACCTGGTGAGCTTGAACCACCAACCTTGCAGTTCAAACCAACTTTGCAGTCCTGCGCATTAACTCACAGCGCCACACCAGGACTCCATAGATGTACTATACAGGGCAGGAAAATTCAAGCATAATTTTAGGTTCCTGGTTTGTCAGCCTATGATTTATTGAGGTAGGAAAAAGAGAACGAAGAGGTTTGAAAGATAAAGGAAGAAATACTGAATCCAGTTTGAGGCATGTTAAATTGCTGAGCCAATGAGATATACAAATGTTCGTATTCAACACACATACATGTGGCTCTGTTTGTGTATACTGCCACCCAAAATACATAAATCAAAAAAAATATCTTTGACTCCCTTATATTACCAAATGCCAAATGAACACAAGAAAACATTTAGATTGGAGGCATAGCTATTGTAGTTGTAAATATTTAGGTGGCAATGGAAACCAAGAGTGGATAAGATCACCAAGAAAAAGCAGGACTGGTACAGCACAAACAGGACCAAGGGCCAAGTCTTGATTTTGTGGTTAGCTAGAGGAGGATGAGTTGAAAAAGGAGACAGAAGCATCATGCAGACAAATAGAAGGAATTTCAACAGAGTTGGGGGATGCGTGTGGATATGTGATGCTACAGGACACTTAAAACAGAGGAACTGAGATTTTCACACATACTTGTATTTCAGATCTCCTGGGTTTGGCAAAACTTGGATTGAAAATCAAAATAATTGAAAGTTATTACATTTAAAGTCTTGGTTTATCAAACATGGTATATCAAAATTAAAGAATCTGCTTGAAATGTGCAGGAAATATGAAGTACACCTAGAAACTCATTTTTTAAGAAATAGTTGTGGTTGGTAAGTACTGTTGAGTCAGTTGCAACTCATAGGGTTTCCGAGGAGTGGCTAATGGGTTTGAATTGCCAACCTTGAGGTTGCCAGTCCAGTGCTTAACCTACAACACTACACCAGTACTATAAATATTTACCAGGAAGTAGTCCATAAAATCACAAATGTTACATCTATGACAAACTGTATGAAGATGTTTAAGATCCACCTGATAGTGTTTTCAAAGCTGTCTTATAGGAGAGAAATTATACACACATTCACACATTACACAGCCATCTCCAGGGAAAGACAACTTCACTGCATAGAATCTGGGACTACTCTGCTATGGCAGCTTTCGACACGCGCTATTGTTATTGTTGTTAAGTGCCGTCGAGTGGATTCCAATCCATAGAGACCCTGTCTGTATAGGGTTTCCAAGGCACAGCTGGCGAATTTGATTTGCCGACCTTGCAGTTCAAACGGCTTTGCAGCCTGGCGCATTAACCCATAGCACCACACCATAAAAATAATTATTGAATAAGAAATATTGGCTTTAGGTTAGATTTAAAGAAGAGTTCTTTGTGATGGAAAATTGTTACACACTGGAATGATGATTGGAATCAAAAGACCATAGAATATCCTCATCTAATACTCTTTAAAAGCAAAAATGGGTTCTTATCCGTCTGGAACTATCTAAGTGTAGGCATACCTCAAGGTAAAGCAGACGGACTTAGAGATCTCTCATGCGTCCTTTCTTTTCAAAATATCATGATTCTCTTCACTGTTCTACTGTTTTTCATAGAAGAGGCTTTCATGTTTCCAATATCCAGTCCACTAGGATAGATTGCCTCGCCAAGTTTCTCAGACTCACTGATTTTTCCACTTCCATGGAAAGCTCAGCTGAATGCATCTTTCATCTTTAATTATACTTCGGAATATTTTCCTGTTATAAGAGTACTACTTATTAACATTCACTCTTTGGTTATTTGTCCTCTCTATCCTGTCCCTATTCTGTTTGTCTACCTATAAAATACATTACTGGTTGGTTCTTCCTCACTGAAGTATAGCAATTTGAGAACTCAAAGTTGGTGGGTAAATATGAACTATAAATGACATGTGAAAAAATTATTAACAGGGATTTTACTAGGTCAGAATTTTATTGCTTTTGGCCAAGGGCCATCATGAAACTTATACAGGAAAGATTACATACAAAGAGACCTTTAAAATAAGTTATAAAGATCAAATGAGAACTAAGTTAGAATGAGTCCCTAAGTGTAAAAATAGATAACATTTCAAAGTTAATTTAATAAAACGAGTCATAAGGTCAATACATCATTGCATCATTTTGGCTGCAGCATCTAACACAACATTAGTTCTGATTTTGAAGTACCCAGTGAATAAAAGAAGATAAAAATTTTTGCATGTGTTGACATGCACAGTTTCTTTTCCCAGTGATGTTCTAGTAAAAAATATTCATTTAATTATCTTAAGAAATTGAGTCTTAGTAATTTTTCTGGTACAAAGGGGAAGAGCTAAATATATATGGAGCACTGCCAATGTACTAAGCTCTGTCCTGTTAGCTGTATACAACTTTTCACTTAATACTTACAATGACTCCAGGAGGGAAGGATATATTAGTTCCAATTTCTAGACAAGGAAACAAAGGTTCAAAGAGATGAGACAACCTCTCCCATGTCACACATTAGTAAATGCCGGAGCCAGAGTCTAGACTCAATATTATCTAAGCCTGTGCAGTTACACCATGACCCACTTTGGCGAAGAGGAACTATAGAAGGGCCTTTTCTATCCCAGATTCCCTTCAATATGGGTTCAACTAATCTGGAGTCTTGCCTTTAATTATGAAAGTAGACATGATTTAGAAAAAGACTGCCCAGAAAGCCTGGCTGTGCTTATGAATGGTCACATCTATTAAAAAAAAAGTTCAATTCTATTCAGGCCTTCTATAACTTTTAAACACACTGGTATCAACAAAAGTCAGTTTCTTGGGGACATTGGCAGAGTACTTTATTCAAAGTTCCTTTAACAAGAAGACTTGGTGATTGTTTTGTTATCACCATTACCCCAGTTGCTATTGAGTTAATTCCAACTCTTGGTAATCCCATAAGGCTCAGAGTAGAACTGCACTCCATAAGGTTTCCAATGCCTGATGTTTTTTAGAATAGATCACCAGGCTTTTCTTCTGAGGTACCTCTGGATGGATATGAATCCTGAACTCTCCAGTTGACAGTTAACTGTTAACTTCCAGAGTGCATTAACTGTTTGCACCACCCAGAGACTCCTAACCTTTGCTAAACTTCTCTCCTTGCCAGGCACTTGATAGTCATTTACTCATAGAAATTTCACAATCATTCTGCTATTATAATTTTATAATGGAGAAGTTGAGACTCAGAGAAGTGAGGCTATTTGATAAACTTTTAATAAGTAAGTGAACTAAGATTTGAATCTAAGGCTTGCTTCACAGTAATGCCAAATGAAAAGCAATACTGGGTCATCTACAGCAGTGCTTCTCAGACTCAAATCACCTTGGGATCTTGTGAAAATGCAGGTTCTGATGTAGTAGATCTAGGGAGGACCTGAGATTCTACATTTCTAGCTAGCTTCTAAGTTAGGCCTATGCTGCTGGTTCACAGACCACACTAGAATAGCGAGAATCTAAGGCAGCAATTCTCAGACTTTGCTATACATTAAAATAACAGGAAATGCGGTGGAGGCCAGGGGTTAGGGGTGTCCAGTTGATAACACAGCAGTTAACTATTGGTACCACACAGAAATTGCCTTTCTGATATAGTTGATAAGATATACAGTTGCTGTGGTTAGGTGCCGTCGAGTTGGTTCCAACCCATAGCGACTTTAGGTACCACAGAATGAATCACCACCAGGTCCTGTAACATCTTCACAATTGCTGCTATGCAGTGTTGTCACTGTGCCAGTCTATCTTGCTTGGTGTCTCCCTCTTTTTCACTATCCCTCCACTTTACCAAGCATGATGTCCTTCTCCAGAGACTGACCACTCCTGATAATATGTCCGAAGTATGAGAGGCAAAGTCTGGCCATCTTGGCTTCTTAAGATATACAGTGGCGGCAGATAAACATTTGGTGTGGGGGGTGGGAGATGCCATCTGTGCATCACCCCAAGCCCACATCTCAGCTCTGCAAACATTTACACCACTAGTTGGCAAGGGAAGAACTTTACAGCAAGAATGAGCAGTCCCCTTTTATAAAGTAGAATTTAGGTCTATTTTCTATGATCTTAGAGGCTGCCTCCTTTCAAAAAATGTTTATGATCCCATCCAAAAGGCTCCATCCCAGGGGTTGGTTGCATTTCTTGAGGGGAGAAGACTGGTAATTTGGAGGTGTTTGCTGCAAAGCTCTTTTGAAATTCTTCGCCATGTTCCACCATTCTGCTTTGCATTTCTCTCCTTTACAGCTCACTCCCAGGTTTCAGACAGCTTCCTATCACAGACTAACTGCAAGTGAGTCTCCTCCATTTCTGCAATCATCTTCAAGGCTGGCTTCCATGGAATGTTTTGCTATTTCAGTGGAAGCCAACTTCACAGAAAATTGCTCTGGTTACCCTTGGGGTCATAAAGGTTGTTTGCATAGGCTGCCATAATTGCTTAATTTCAGCAGGGGAAAAAAACAACAACTTATTACCATGTTTTTGCAGCTGACAGTGACTTTCGTGTAGGGAATTGTCCACATCAAAGGGAGAGAGAGTATGTGGATGGCAACACCCCCAGCTGTTTCCAGGACTCTTCCGCTCTGATAGGCCATGCTTCCTGTGTAGTGTCTGCAGAGACCCACTCCCCAGGGAGCAGTTCCTAGAGGGCGCTCTGCATTCAGTCCACGTTCATCAGGGACGAGTGCCTCTCGGGTGACAATCAGACTAGGGACACTGACTCAAAGGCACTTTTCAAATAAAGATGTGGGTAATGAGGTCTGATCTGGGGAAATGGCTTCAAATAAAGCTTTCTGCACTTGATCAATATTGCAACAATGAGTGGATTTTACTCCCTCCCAAACAGGCAGCACTTTTTTCTTCATCTCACATCCCTAATGCCCTTGGGTTTGAGATTTTAGCCTGAGAAGAGAATGGGGGAGAAAAGGAATGTGGTGCAGACATCCCCTAATTCTAACAAGATAGCTGCCTTACCTTTTATCTCCACATCTCACACAGCTTAGACAGTCCCGGGGCAGTCCAGAATCCTTTCCTCTTATCCCTTTTTTGACTCAGTCTGTTATCATGCCTGATGCTCTTCTCATTAATTTTTTTTCCCCTCCACATCATCTCCTGCTCCTCCCTCTGCTCTGACCTCTCTCTCTGATGGCTGATGGTGAAGGTTCTCTTTCATTTCCCCTGGAAGACAATCTTTGTAGAGCTCCCTTTAACTAGCCGAACCATTCTTTTCCAACCCTGAAGAAAGCATTCATGAAAAAGGACACGTAAGCATACACAAGACGGACTTGCCTGAGATCAGGAGCCCTCCCGACTCTCCCATCTTCTCTGCACATGCTCAGCATCTACTCAGTGATAACCTGCAAACTGCCTCCCTTTTTCCCAAAGCATTAGGCTCAGAGCAGCACCAGCATAGTCAATTCACCATAACCCATAACCACGGTACTGGCTGCAAACCAGGGCACAGGCACCTAAAGTCATTACCAGCTTCCGTGGGGCTGAAAAAAGCCTGTCTCACAACAAAGCTAAAAAGAGACCACATCCACTATTACAACATTTAAGAGCCAGTAATAAAAATCTTTACAGCAACTTGGAGCCAGGTCTGGGTGGGAGACACAGGGTGCTGTATATGTCCTGGGCTGACTGTTTCTTCTAGAAAGTATATATGATCATTTAAGCTATTAGAGGAAGTTCCCTTGAACCCTGCCATTTCTTGACCTTGAATTTGTCCTCTTCCTTGTCTTCCTCTACTACCATCTTGTAGCCTTTGGATGTGCCAGCTCCTGAATTAGTCTTGTTTCAATCTTTGATTCTTTTCAACCATCCCCCTTTTCAATGTAACTACTTGGTTTACACTCAGTTCTTTGCTCTCAGTTAGAGTGCACTGGACTCCACTCTAACTAGAAGTTTTCAGGTCCTTTGTAGGTCCAGTCAGTCTTGAGGTTTGCCCCCTAACTCTGTTCTCATCCTTGCTGCAACTTCTCCAGTTTGGGCTATAGGCTTCACCAATAGTCAATTACTAAATGGAGCTCTGGTAATGTAGTGGTTATGAGTTGGGCTGTTAACCTCAAGGTCAGCAGTTCGAAACTACCAGCTGTTCTGTGGGAGCAAGATGAGGCATTCTGCACCCGAAAAGATTTACAGTTTCGGAAACCCTGTGCAGGGTCACTATGAGTTGGAACCGACGCCACCTCCACGGTACTTAACAACAACAACAACAACATTGACTATTAGCCTAGCCCTAACAGGAGTCTGGGTGTGGCACTGTGGGTTACTGCACCAGACTGCAAAGCTGTTTGAACTGCAAGGTCGGTGGTTCAAGTTCACTAGCTGCTCCTCGGAAACCCTATACAGGGTTGCTATGGGTCAGGATAGACTTGACGGCATTTAACGACAACAACAACAGATGATATAGGCAAACCCACCTAACCTGGATAATTAATTAGTGGATGATGAGTGGGTGGGGAGCCTCTCACTGAAACCTATGCGATAATACAAATAGAAAAGAAATTAATCTCTACATTGTTGTTAAGTGCTGTCGAGTTGGTTCCGACTCATACTGATCCTATATAGGATTCCCAAGGAGCAGCTAGTGGGTTTGAACTGCCAATCTTGTGGTTCACAGTCCAGTGCTGATCTTACAGCGCCACACCAGAAGTCCTTCTCTATACAGCAGGGTATAAACTTGATTGACTAGAGATAGTAAAATTAACCATAAATGAGTATATTATTTAGATAAATTGAAAGGATAACGAGCCCAAAAGGATCAGTACAGAGAAATGATGGCTGAAAGAAGATAATATACTGCTACCTTTCTGAGTTAAGTGTCATCCGAGGCAATCATGTTGCCCCCCAGAGCACAGCGGGAGGATAGAATCATGAGGAAGAATGCAGACACCAGCCAGACCACCTGGGTTGGTTGTGCACTTTGCAATTTCTAGCTGAGTAAGCTTGAGCAACTTAATTAACCTTTCTGAGCTTCAGTTTCCTTATCTGTCAAAGGAAGTTACCAATATCTATCATAATGCTGATGGGTTGATCGAAAGAGAATATAATGCCTGATAAGATCCTAGTTAGTGCCTAAGATTTGTTAAATACCTTGGAGTTGGTTCTGACTCATAGTGACCCTGGTAATTTCTTAGTAGGTATTTGTTTGAAAACCTTTGGTTTTTATTGTCAGAGCAAAATCCCGAACCACATGGGCAAAGGATTTTACATGACCCTACGGGCTGGCCTGATTCTTGGCTATGTGTATTGTGGCTCACAGAGAATTTGTATTCTCTAATGAAATGTTTTATTTTGATGTGATTGTAGTTGTTAGAATGAACACAGAGAGATTTAGTGTAACTTTTATCCAGTTCCCTCCAAAGGTAACACTTTGCACAACAAAAGTACAAGATCACAACCAAGATAGTGATACTATCCACTGTCCTTACTCAGATTTCTCCAGTGGTACTTATTCTCATACGAGTGTCAGTGATATTTTATATAGATTCAGTTTTTCACACAGTCTGATTTGGGTGGCCACAACCAAAACGTTTGTTCTTTGCCTTTCTTCTTGCAGTTCTTGGTGATTTTATCAATGATGTGGTCAAGAACTTTTCCTGAGGCAGCTCTTTCTCCTGTATTGCACATGGTTCAAGCACAGCAATACAGCACTTAGTTGGTTAGTAGGAGAAGCAGTGCCAACCACAGAGGAAGAGGAGAAGAGAAATTAGGGTGAAGAGGAAGAAGAGATGGAAGACAGAGAGAAAGAGGAACAGGGGCAGAGGGAGACAGGGAGAGAGAAATGGAGGAGGAGTAGAAGTAGGCGATGGGAAAGGGGAAGAAGCAAGAACCACTGAATCCCTCTAGTGAGAAACAGACCAAGAAGAACATCACCTCCCCCAATTTGGCTTCTGCCCATTTCTATCCATTTTCACTGGCAAGAAGGTCAGTTCTGATTCTCTCTAGTCTAGAGTCTAAATAGTAAGTCCTGGTGTTATTCTGGGGTAGGCGTTAGCTGCTGTGATGGTTTAAACCCACCAACTGCTATGCAGGAGAAAACTGAAACTGTCTGCTCCAATAAAGATTAGTTGTTGTTGTTGTTGTTGTTGTTAGGTGCCATCGAGTTGGTGCAGACTCATAGTGACCTTATGCACAGCAGAATGAAACACTGCCTGACCCTGGGCCAACCTCACTACTGTTGCCATTTTTGAGCTCATTGATGCTGCCACTTGGCCTATCCATCTTTCTAGGGGTCTTCCTCTTTTTCTCTGACCCTTCACCTTACCAAACATGATATCCTTCTCCAGGGACTGGTCCCTCCTGACAATCTGTTCGAAGTATGAGAGACAAAGTTTGGCCATCTTGGCCTCCAAGGAGCACTCTGGATGCACTTCTTCCAACACAGATCTGTTGGTTCTTTGGCAGCCTGTGGCACTTTCAATATTTTCCTCCAACACCATAACTTAAAAACATCAGTTCTTCTAAGGTCTTTCTTATTCACTGTCCAGCTTTCACATGCATATGAAGCTATTGAAAATACCATAGCTTGGGTCAGGCACACCTTAGTCCTCAAGCTGACATCTTTGCTTTTCAACACTTTAAAAAGGATTTGTGCAGCAGATTTGCCTAATGAAATACCTCGTCTGATCTCTTGACTGCTGCTTCCATGAGTGTTGATAGTTGATCCAAGAAGAACGAAGTCCTTGACAACTTCAATCTTTTCTCCATTGATAAGAATGTTGTTTATTGGTCCAGTGGTGAGGATTTTTGTTTTCTTTACATTGAGATACAATCCATACTGAAGGCTGTGCTCTTTCATCTTCATCAGTAAATATTTCAAGTCCTCTTCACTTTCAACAAGCAACGTTGCATGTATCATCTGCATATCGCAGGTTGTTAAAGAGTCTTCCTCCAATCCTATTGCCATGTTTTTCTTCATAGAACCCAGTTTCTCGGATTATTTGCTCAGCATACAGGTTGAATAAGTATGGTGAAAGAATACAACCCTGTTGTACATCTTTCTTAATTTTAAACTATCCAGTGTTCCCATGTTCTGTTGGAACAACTGCTTCTTGGTTCATGTACAGGTTCCTCATGAGCACAATGAAGTGTTCCGGAATACTCAGTCTTGGAAATCCAATACAGGGTCGCTATAAATCATCATCACCTTGATGGCAGTTGTTGTTAAGTGCCCTTGAGTCTGTTTTAACTCATAGTGAGATCCTGTATACGGTTACCAAGAAGCAATTGGTGGGTTTGAACCAACCCAGTGCCTAGCAGTCAAGTGCTTATCCTATAGCTTAGGGTTGTTTTTTGTTTGTTTGTTTGTGTGTGTATGTGTGTGTGTGTTTCAGAGTCTAAAGCAGAGCTTATTCTGATTCATACTGAGTTTGGTTATAAACACAGGACCACAGCGGTTATTAAATTAGGTTTCTAAAACCCAGACCCTATTCAGAGGAAAAGCTAAATAAATATAAAGACAAATATGGAAGAAAATATGTGAAATTGCATTTTTGTTATATTAAGTTCAGGTTTTAAATAATTAATATGATTTATAAAATATGATGCTTGCCTAGTTACTTTGTTGTTGTTGATAAGTGCTGTCGAGTCAGTTCTGACCTATAGAGATCCTGTACAGGGTTTCCTAGGAGCAGCTGGTGAGCTGAACCACCAACCTTGCAGTTCAAACCAACTTTGCAGCCCAGTGCATTAACCCATAGTGCCACACCAGGACTCTGCCAATTACATATAACTTGGTAAATAAAACTTGGTGTGCATAAAAGTATAAAGAAAAAAAATACAATAACCACTCATAATCTCATCACCGAAGATAACTACTGTTAACATTGGTTGGTAGGTTGGTTATGTGCCATGGAATTGGTTCCGACTCATAGCAACCCTGTATAATGTTTCCAAGGCTGTAAATCTTTACAGGAGCATAAAGCTTTATCTCTCTACTGTGAACAGCTGATCATTTCTAACTGTTGACCTTGATGTTAGCCTGACTAGTAACCAATAATATTCCTTCAGGTCATTGCCTAAGCAAATAGATCTCTCCCTGTACAGCATTTAACTTTACAAAGTGTGTTTCATACAACACGTAGATTTGCGTCCTGCATTTTCCCTTGATCATTTTATTGAGCTTCCTCCATGATTTTGAATATGCTTAAAATCAGTTGCTCTCAAGTCACTTTTGACTCATAGTGTCCTCGTCTGTGTAAGAGTAGAACTATTCTCCATAGGGCTTTCAAGATGTAACATTTCAGAAGTAGGTTGTCAGGTCGTGCTTTTGCAGTACCTCTGAATATATTTGAACCACCAACTTTTCAGTTAGTAGTGGTAGCGTAGTGGTTACGAATTGGGCTGTGAACTGCAAGGTCAGCAGTTCGAAACTACCAGCAGTTTTGTGGGAGAAAGATGATGTGTTCTGGTCCCGTAAAGATTTACAGCCTTGGAAACCCTATACAAGGTCACTATGAGTCGAAACCGACTCCACGGTACTTAACAACATATCTCAGTGCATGGATCCTGCTGTAGCACTATAGGATAAACACTTGACTGCTAACCACAAAGTCCACAGTTCAAACCCTATACAGGGTCACTATGAGTTGAAACCAACTCTACGGCACTTAACAACAACAACATCTTAGTGCATTTGCATGAAGACTGCTTTCACGTTGATGGGTAATTAGTTGTCTTTCAGTTCTGCTTTCAAATTATGTTTAAAAAGCAAAGCAGTTCTGTGCAGCCACCATGGTTTACCTGATATGCCAGACACCCACGTTGATCCAAACACTATCATTTCTAAATCTGGACCAAAAAGAGCTTTGAAATGCACAGAAACCTTTCTATTTACATTTTAGCAATGTGCTCCTTGTTTCTATCACCATACCTCTCTCACTGAACTACGAAAATGCAGGACAAAAGAAAATCTTCAACTTGCAGGAACAGGATAAAAAAAATACATTCTTATATTCAACTATGCTATCTGGCTAAAAAGAAGAAGAAAAATTGTCTTTCTATAGCAATCCTACATTCTTGCTAGCAAAACAAAGAATAACTACATATGTTTCTAATGAGACCTTCCTTATATAAACCATTACAATGATCACAATAGGTCCTAGGCATATTGATATTGGGCCAGAACATTCTTACTTCTGGACTATTTCATTTTGGAAGAGAGGGAAAGAGCCAAAGCCTTCCAGGTTATCACATTATCTGGGATTCCTTAATGTTCACAAAACCAAAATTTTCACAGAATGTCAAGTTCTCACTCTATCTGACATGTTTAACATCTGGTTTAGAAATATAGACCTATATCAGAAATATTGTAGATTTGATGCCAGGCCACCACAAGAAATTGAACAAAACAATTAAATGAGTAACAGGAATGTTTTTGCTTCCCAGTACTCTGTTAAGAATGCAATAATAGTATTATGAACAAGTTTGAGATACTGTAAGAATTGCCAAAATGTGACACAGACAGAGAGTGAGCACATACTGCTTGGCACAGGGCTGCCACAAAGCTTCAATTTGTAAAAAAAAAAAAAAAAAAATGCTGTCAGTATCTATGTTGTTGTTGTGAAGTGCTGTCAAGTCGGCTCCGACCCATAGCAACCCTGTACAGGTTTTCCAAGGAGCAACTGGTGAGCTTGAACCACTCACTGTGTGGCTCAAATGACTCTGCAGTCCAGCGCATTAGCCCACAGCACCACACCAGGACTACAAGTATCTATAGGGTGTAATAAAGCAAGACACAACAAGGTGAGGCATGCCTGTATGTAGCCATCACTCAGTGGCGCATTGGGTTAACTACTGGGTTATTAACTTAAAGTTCAAGCCCATCAGCAGCTCCTCGGGGGAAAGATGAGGCTGTCTGCTTCTATAAAGATTTACAGTCTAGGAAACCCTATGGAGCAGTTCTCCTTCTTCCTATCGGGTCACCAGGAGCTGGAATTGACTCTACAGAAGTGATACAGACATAAACAGGGATATCACCACATCTTTAACCACACAGCCTTGACAGAAGAAGGCCTCTTTCCATGGTTACAAACTCAGACTGCCAAGGTGGCAATTATTAATAAGACTAAATATCATCTTTATGGATTGTCTTTTACATTTTCATATGTTAATTATACTCCAATATTTTATTTTATGTAGATAAAAACATGTGTTTTATAGTGCCTCATTTCTCACAATCAAAGTACTTCCTGGTGCGGTGCTGTGGGTGAATGCGCTGGAATGTAGTAGGTTTGATTCACAAGGTTGGCAGATCAAATTTAACAAACGGCATATTATAGAAACAACAGAGAGGGTTTCATTAAACTTTAGGTAACAGGTTCCTTCCCATGGGCTCACAAACATACTTCCCTTCACAAAAAGTTGAATGTTTTATCAACTCTGTTTCTCCCTGAAGCTAACCCTCATCTCTTTCTTTTCTGTTGTTGCCAAACCAAGTTCTTGAAGAAGTAGTTGATATTTGTTATTTGATGTTTTTTGCCTATACGATTCCACTGAATTTACAAGCCCACTGCCGCCATTTGATTCTGACTCATAGCAACCTTGTATAGGGTTTCCAAAGCTGTAAATTTTTACAGGAGCAGATGGCCTCATCTTTTGCCCACAGAACCACTGGTGGATTTAAACTGCCAACCTTGCAGTTGGCTATTTAGTGTTTATCCTACATCAGAATCAGAGCTCCTTGTTGCCACTGTTAAGTGTCATCAAGTCGGTTCCAACTCAGAGTGACTCTGTATGCCATTTCCAAGGAGCAGGTGGTGGGTTTAAACTCTCAGCCTTGTAGTTCAAACTGGCCTTGCAGTCAGTGCTTATCCTACAGTGCCAAACCAGAGCCCCAACACTTACTATTAAAACAAAGCATAATAATAATAATAATAATAATAATTAAAACGTACCCACTACCATCGAATCAACTCCAACTCATAATGACCCTATATAGAGTTTCCAAGACAGTAAGTTTGTACAGAAGCAGAAAGTCTCCTCTTTCTCATGAGACCAACAGGTGGATTCAAATTGCTGACCTTGCGGCTATTGGTCCAATGTGTAACCCTCTGCATCACCAAGACTCGTTACTGTTGTTGTTGTGAAATGCCGTCAAGTTGGTTCCAACTCATAGTGACCCTGTATAGGGTTTCCAAGGAACAGCTGGGGGGGTTGATCCGCCAACCTTGTGGTTTACAGTTCAGTGCTGACCCTACAGTGTCACACCAGGACTCCTTACTTCTTGTTGTTGATGTTGGTAGGTGCCATCAAATTAGTACCGACTCATAATGACCTTATGCACAGAATGAAACATTGCCCAGTCCCAGGCCAACCTCACAACTGTTGCCACGCTTGAGCTGATTGATGCTACCACTATCATCCATTCTTGTGAGTCTCACTCTCCATTTCCTGCCTGGGAGACCCCGCCTTCTGCACTTATTATTATTATTAATTATCACCCCGGTCCTGATGACTCCCATTACTTTAACTTCAGTCCCCACATCTCACTGAGATTTATTCCCCATGCTTCCCTTTCAGTTAGTGTCCCATGAATTTCTCATGTGCACCTCATCTCAATCTTTCCAAATGCACAGGCACCCCTGAACTTCTAATGGAAAACATTAGTAATGGATAATGGTGATGGGTACACAGCAAGAAAACAATTGTCACAAAATTATACCTGTGAAGAACGTTGAAATGGCAAATATTTTGTTATATACATATTTACCATACATACCTACAAATAATAAAAAGAGACATTCTCTTTCCTCAGAGTCCCATCCTCCCTCCTTGGCGATTCTTCCTGTGAAGTCCTATGCTTTGGTTCAGGGCAATCCCAGTCAGTTGCATATTTTTAGAGCCATAAGGGACATATTTAATCCTTAGTCTCCCACTTCATCCTTGCATCCAGTTAGTGGCCAAGTTCCTCCAGAGACTCCCAGCCCTCCCATTTATAATTATCCGTTTCCTTTCTCAGTGTCAGCATCAAGGTTGGTAAGCATCCTCTGGAGCCACTGGAATAGTTTTCTACCTGAACCTCCTGCTTGAAATCTTTTCCATTTCTAATTTTCACATCGTCCCAGAAATAAATTACTAAAACTGTGGTAAAAATCCCACCCAATAGGCATCTACTGAGGATCTGCTGCATGCTGGGTATAGGATTGGGCATTTGAGATACATGAGTGAACAAAGCAGACAAAGAGACCTTCCTGTGGGGATAGACAGACAATACACATTATATACAGTACCAGCTCCTTCACAAATATCTTCAGTGACACCTCATCTCTCTATCCTGAACCCCACCCCCATCCCTTCCAGAAAAGTCCAAGCTCCTTAGGATGGTGCTGAAAACTTTCTAAAATAAAGTCCAGATGTCTGACACCAGACCACTCATCATTTACCAGGGAGACCCTATGATATCTCCACGCCCAACGGCTGCCCAGACAATTTCCTGAATTTGTGCTGCCCCCCTTTTCTCCTTCACTACCTACCAAATAGCTACTTGCCCTTCAAAGTTCCATATGTTATTGCCTTACAGAGTCTTTCTGTCCCACAAGCTCCGGGCCTCAAAATGAAGCACTTTTTCTATTCATGTTTACACCGCATTTATTTATTCCATCAATCATTCTCCGTTTACAAACCATGCCATGTGTGAGGCACAGTGCTGGATTATAGAGATATATTTATATATATAGCAATTGTTTTGTTCTGCTTTGCATCGCATTTACTTATACATCTCCACCCTCCATTTCACAAACAGTAAACTGTAAGATTCTCGACAACAGAACTTGTTCTTTTTCATATTGATATTCCCACTACAGTGCCTTGAACATCGATGTCGAATGAATAAATAGAAGACTAAGTATGTATTAGTAATTACTGTTGATTGTGATCATGGCAATCTGATTATTTAGTGGATCTAGGTGAAAAAAATAATCTTGGGAAAAAAGTACTCAACCAGTTGAGGTAATTTCCTCCTCTCTCCTTTAAGGGTGGTGGGTATTATTTCTCAATTATCACCAATTAATATGCACAGAGTCTCCACAGGATGACTGGCATTGATCCTAGGGGGGCTGTATGGAATATTACCGAGGTGGGTTTTGCTCTCTGGTGCTCTGAAAGAAGCAATTTATCTTTATCTTCTTGGTGTCAGTATGCAAATGAGTACATCCTTAGGTGCATAAAGAAAGCAGCTAAAGAAAAGACCACTAAGGTAGTTCAGAGCAGGTATGTCCTTCCTTTAAAACTTCATTGTATAGAAAGTCAAACTAATAGTGGTGATTTCTTAAGGAGAAAATTTTTTAACTATCAAACAAGACATTTCAAATACTTATACAACCTGTCTTTAAAAATCAGCACTAACCACCTTCCGATCCCCCAGTGGCATCTGGCTTGCCAATCAATATTCCATTTCCAGACAGTGTTAGAACCCTGATGTGTTGCTGTAGGATATGCACTGGCCAAGTAACTGTTAGGTCAGCAGTTCAAACCCACCAGCCGTTCTCAGAAATCCTATACAGGGTTGCTATGAGTCAGGACCGACTCATTGGTACAATACAACAACATAATGTTAGGAATACATTTGTTCTTTAATGCATGTATGTAGTACAAACCCCACAAAGGCTTGGGAAATGTTGTGAATCCACAGGCTTTAAATTAATCCCACAGTCAGAACCTTCAACAGCCTGGTAGGCAGAAGCACTGGAGGACAGAACCACAGAGTTGAAGAAAAAAGCATCATAATTTGGTTTATTTTCCTCTTACTAGATATGATTCCCTCTGCCAGGAATTCCCTTCTCCTCACATCCTCCACCTGGGAAACACCCACTCACTCCATTTAGTCAGTCCTTGAATGTCATCTTCACTGGAAGTCTTCCCAACTCCCTGCCACAGTTAGCTACACCCTCCCTGGGCTCCTGAACCCCCCTGTGCATAACTCTCTCAAGTCTTTCATTATTTGGTAACCTGTATTGTATTTGGTTATGTGTGCCTATCCCTCGCCCCAGGACACTCACCTACAGAAAGGATTATGTTTTATTCACCCTGTGTCCTGGGCGCCTATACTGTGCTGATACTTTAAAAAAAAAAAAAAAACACAAAGGTTGTCATCAAGTCGCTTCCACCTCATGGCAACCTCATGTGCGTCGCTGTGGAACTGTGTTCTACAGGGTTTTCTCTGGCAGTTTTTTTTTCAGAAGTTGATTACCAATCTTTTCTTCCAAAGTGCCTCTAGGTGGACTTGGATCTCCAACCTTCCCCTTAGCAATCGAATGTATTAACCACTTGCACCACCCAGGGACTTGTATTGGTGCACAGTAGGCGCTAGGAAAATACAGAGAATTGATGCTTAAGGCTAAGGGAAGAAAAAAGCTCTTGCTACTCAATAATGATGCATATGTGGTCTATGTGTAGATATTTAATGTTAATAATCCAGGAAACAAACCTTCTATTTCATTTTATGGTTCAGCAACACTATCTCCAGAGTGGAGCTGTCACAGCCTTGCAGGCTCCAAGTGGGTTGCCATGGAAACTAGGTTCTGGATGGAGGCTCTGGCTGAAGAGCCCTTCTCAACTCCAAAGAAACTGCAGACATGCAAAGGGCATTTTGGTTCCCTCCCTCCTTCTCCTTTTTGTTCTCACAAACCTTTCAACCCTTTTTTTGTAACTTGAAAGCTGAAAGTAACTATGTTGCCAGAGACAGGTCTCCTAGAACTCCATAGACTCCTGGAATGGACTTGTCCAGACAGAACAGAGTGGAATTAGGTCTGGATTATTGTTTAAGGCTTTCTGAGCTTCCTTTACCTCTGCTCCTCCTCCCTTTTGTTGTGTTGTTATTGCTCCTCCTCCCTCTTTGCCTCATTCTCAATACCACATAAAATAGCCCCAGCACGTCCATTAACATCTCTACCTCTTGTTGATGGTTATCAATAAGCAAAAGCAGCCACTCAATCTTAAAATTGTAGGGGAGGAAATATGACAGATTTGGGGAAAATGGTGTTGCTAGTACGCTCTTCCTCTTTGTGAAGTGCCATGGAGTCAGTTGCTGCCTGTTGCATGGTATCCCAGAGGGTCCGTCTCAAACACCCCAGTCTCCCACTCCTTGTTGTTAGGTGGTATCAGAAAGCAGTAACATTTTGCTGATGTTTATGAGCTTCTCTCATGCAAAAAGTAACAGCCACATGGCTTCAGAGCTAGGGAACTGAGTGGTTGCAGAGTGTCTGCACCTGATTTCTTGCAAGAAAGTCCCCCAAAAGAATGTTTGTTAGATTGATACTTAAGGCTTGAAAATCTGAGCTGTCACAAAGACGCTCAACTACCCTGGTGAGCTTTAAACCTTGGAAAGTTTTACATAAAACCACTACAGAATTCCTGCATCAGAAGCCTGATGGTTGTTGTGAGCCCCTCAGGTGGATGAGCTCACCTGCTCACCATTTTTCTGCAAAGGGCTTTCTCCTCACCTCAGACATCCCAAAAGGATTCTCTTGATCTGGATTCTCACACAGCTACAAATCCAAGGCAAAACCTGGACAGAAATTTCCTTCCACAGTCAAATTAAAAAGACTTTCCCAAAGCTAGTTCCCAGGAGTTATTTAATACTCCCAGCTTCTGGGTATCTTTTTCCTTCTCTTAAATAAGCTTATACTTTTGATGTAATATTCATGACACTCAGACACAAGGAGGGCCCTCTATTGCAAAAAAGAAAAGGCACTTTCTTCTGTAATGAGTTTGAGTTTGTATCTCACTTACGAAAAGCCCAGGAGGTTAAGTGCTCAGCTGCTAACCCAAAGGTCAGAAGTTCGAAATCGCCAGCAGCTCCACAGGAGAAAGATTTCACCATCTGTTTAAGATTACAGCCTTGGAAACCTTATGGGGTAAAAGACTCTCTGTCTTTTAGGGTCATCATGAGTCAGAATCCACCTGACAGCAGTAGGTTATGCCACGCATCCAGAATCTGTCTCTCAGTTTCTCTAAGCTGCTACTACCTGTCTTAGCTTTCTTCTTAGCTGCTGGACTTCTAAGAGAGAAACCCAGGTGGTAAGTCCAGTCACTAAAACGAAGGCTTCCAACTGACAGAGCAATATGCTTCCACTGCACCCTGGGTAGGTATTTCCCTGCCATGGAAACCTTCACATCAATAGGGAGCCTTACCAAAGCTTCCCTCTCTCTTCTGAATTGAGCCCAGCAGTTCCAGTGCGAGCGCTTCTTTAGACCATCCCCTGACTTGTGTTTTATTAGACTGAGGTTTAGAAATAGAGTCTGCTTATAAATTAGAAGTATTTTAACCTCAGAGAAAAGAGAAAATTTGTTTTTTCAAAACTCGGAGAGCATGGTTTTACCTGTTTTTTTTTTGTTTGTTTTTTTTTTTCATTATCTTGCTGCTGCTATTTTGTTTTGTTGTTGTTGTTGTTGATATAAGGAGAAGCCTTGCCCATGTGAGAATATCCAAAATGATAACCTTATATGCAAGGTAAAGTGCATGTGAATTCTAGAAAGCGGACGAATGCTTCAGATTATGATTGTGACAACAAACGTCATAATTATTTTACAGATCAAGGGGAGAGCTGGGTGGCATAATAGGAAGGACCCTGAGTAAATGACTGAGATATTTATGCTTTCTGACAGTAAAAATGAGTTAATGCCACTTTGAGCAAAAAGTTTACACACTCCGTTTCCTCAGCAAGAAAACAAAAGGATGGAAAGAGATGAACTTTATGTTAGGGAAAGGGTTTAGAAGGAGGAATGTGACCTTTATCATCAGAGCTGGATTTGTAGTTACCATTCTGCCCCTTGTTGACTGGGTGATGCTAAATAAGCTACTATCCTCTCAGAAGCTGAGATTTCTAATTTACAAACATGGGTAATAGCACGAGGACTGCAAAGTCACTTTGAAGCGCAAGGCCAGTGGTTGCTTCAAGGAAAACGGAAACAGGGTCGCTATGGGTCGGAATCGACTTGACAGCCGTTAACAACAAAATAACTAATGTGTAGTGGTTACAAGGTGGGCTACTAACCTCATGGCCAGCAGTTTGAAACTACCAGCTCTTTCACTGGAGAAAGATGAGGCTTTTTGCTCCCGTAAAGATTTACAGCCTCAAAAACACTACAGAGGATCACTATGAGTTAGAACCCACTCCATGGCACATAACCACCACCACCACTGCACACCCACTTTCAAGGGGCCCTGGTATAGCACTGCAGGATAATGCACTGGACCACAAAGTAAGTTTGAACTGCAAAAGATCAGCAGTTCAAACTGCCCAGACACTCTTTGGAAACCCTATACAACGTCGCTGTGAGTCAGAACCAACTCAATGGCACTTAACAAAAACAACAACAATACCCACCTTTGGGGAGCACTGTGGCTTTGTCAGGTAAGTACTGGATTGCTAACCCTAAGTCGGCCATTGAAAGGATGAGGCTTTCTTCTCCCACAAAGATTTACAGCTTTGAAAACCCTAGGCAGGGTTGTTATGAATTGGAACTGACTCAACAGCCTCTACCAACAACAATAAACCCACTTTTAAGGAGTCCTGGTGGCACAGCAGGTTAATAGTTGAGATACTAACCATAGGCTTGGTGATCCAAACCCATGAGAGGAAGATGAAACTGTCTGCTCCTATAAAGATTCACAGTCTTGGAAACCCTGAGAGGCAGTTCTACTCCACCGTACTGAGTCACTATGAGCTGGAATCGACTCACTGGTTGTGGGTTGTATACTTACTTTTACACTTTTTAGGATTTAGGATGAAAATGATAGCAGATAGCATGTCATCACTCCTAGAATAAAAGAGAAAGCTGTGGTGGCTTGGTGGTGGAATTCTCGCATCCACATGGGGGAGTCATCCATTTCAGTTGATGCACCTCAACAGCACCTGCACTCATCTGCCAGAGGTAGTCTGTCAGTTGCTGAGAAGGCTTCAGGGAAGTTTCCAGATTACTATGGACTAGGAAGAAAGTCTTGGTACTCTGCTTCCAAAAATCAGCCAGTGAAAACCCTATGGATTACTATGGTCCAATTAAATTAGACATAGGTCATCGTGAGTCGGGAACCAACTCCAAGGCACCTAATGAACACAGTAAGCTTCAAAGAAGCGCTTTGCAAAAGTTAGTGTTTGCCCTTCCATATTCTTCCCCAATCCCATTATGCCTCTAATGGTGGTGGTGGTTAAATGCTGTGGAGTCAGTTCTGACTCACTGCGACCCTGTATAGGGTTTCCAAGGCTGTAAATCTTTATGGGAGCAGAAAAACCTCATCTTTCTCCCGTGGAACAGCTGGTAGTTTCAAACTGCCGACCTTGAGGTTTGCAGCCCAACTCATAACCACTATGCTACCAGAGCTCCTTTTATGCCTCCAATAGCTCTAGTATTACACAGATGGGAGGGATCCTGAATTTAGGTAAAATAAGGAGTTCTGGTAGTGTAGTGGTTACGAATTGGGCTGCTAACCTCAGGGTCAGCTGTTCAAAACTACTATCTGTTCCACGGGAGAAAGATGAGGCTTTCTGCTCCTGTAAAGATTTACAGCCTCAGAAACCCTGTACAGGGTCGCTATGGGTCAGAACCAACTCCATGGCACATAACAACAATAAGAGTATAATGTGTCCAGGACCCCTTCCAAGAGTCTGGTTGCTGTAGTGAGGACCAAGATGAGAACATGAGGAAGGTTAAATGGGTCAAGAGTCTGAGCTGCAGTAATACTGCAGAAAGAACTGAAATGGAGGCCTTGTTGATGGAATAGAACAGCTCAGGGATGTTGTCAACAGGGTTGAAGCCTATACAAGAAAATAAGAGGACCTTTTGACCCACTTAGCACAGAGCTGGCAGTTTCTTCCTTGGCTCGAACAGAAGGCATAAATGTTGAAGGAAGGAAGAACTGCCACTACTTGAAGCACTCTGGGGTTAGGGGGTTAAAAAAGAGATCAATGGGGACCCTGCTGTTACCTGCCAAATCCCATTCGCCTCATGCCAAAGTGTTTCTACAGTGAATTGCAACAAGGTAGCTATGGGGGTAAATCCTGTGTTACTGAGGGACTCAGGGAGTGTCCAGTGAGTTAATATGAAGGATCAGGAACCTGAAGCAGGAGGTAGACACAGATCCGAAGTGACCGAAGCTGAATCTCTCTTGTTCTTTGAAAGGCAAAGCACGAAACCACCCAAAACAACACCCAGAGAAGAGAACTGTCTTTGCTTCTTATCAACCTGATTAGTCATAATATCCAGGGACTTGAGAACTGAATGACAGTTCAGACATACTTCACTGCTGCTGGGATGTGGCAACAGAGGGGCAAAGCCTCAAGTGGCAAGGATGTCAATGAGAAGACATTTAAGGAGTAAAATGGGGGTCCTGCCTTTTCTATCTTTCCTTACACCTCCCCTCGCCACCTCAAGATGCTACATTCAGCTCAGACCCCTGCTGGCTACATGCCACCCCTGCCCAATCTTGGTGGTTTAATGTTTTTGCATTAGGCCACCTACCCGCCTTTTGCTGGTTCTTACCTCAGAGTGGTCAGCCTTCTGTCCAGACATTACCTAACTCAGCACACTCACTACATTTTTGCAAAGGAGGTGACAGGAATAATCCTGCTTGTTTCAAAGAACTGGAGGCAGAAATGCCTAGGACCTAAAAGGTCTTTTCAGCTGCTTACAATAAATTGTGAGAAAGTTGAGAGAGAGGATACCTTGAAATAGTGAGATCGGATCCAAACACTAAACTACATTGTCCGTTCTGAATTCCTCAACCTTGCCCACTCAGGGGATTATCATAGCTGAGGCTCATATTGAAGTACCAGCTCGGAGCTCAAAGGTCAAGGCACCTCTCAACACATCAGGGAATGCCCCGTGCAGCTGGCTCTGTGTTGCGTATTTCAAAACCCCACAAAAACCCCCTACAGCTGGACTTGACCACAGGGTCAGTTACCAGTCACAGTGAAGAAACACAATTTTATGCATGTGAGGTTTCATGAATAAAGTCAAGGAAACCAGCATATGCTGAGCGGAATGCACCATTAGTTGTTCCAGTCAAACCCTCCTAGTACAGAGGATGGCTGCATTCTAACAGTCATGGGAAGTGCAGATGCTTAAAACTAGTAAACAAAAACTGTCAACTGCTTATAAAAACCATGGAGAAATCAACAATAGGAAGACCAAGGACATAAAGT
>NW_006408618.1:8148680-8158674 GCF_000296735.1 Chrysochloris asiatica
CAGGAAAAATATAAAACAATAACGGCAGTCTGAGTGACTACTACAAGAACAAACAAGTGGTTCACCCAGGAGACATCAAGGCAAGTGGTTGGGTCTCCTCAGGGCAAAGCCCCTTCCAAGACTGAGACTCAATGGGAATACATGAGCAGACACATGTGGTGACTGGTGACCACGTTGGTCATCGAAAAGTGGAAGTGAGGGAAAAACAGCAATGACGCTGCAAGCTAAGTCCAACCATGTTCAATACACTCCTGTGAACCCAGGTAGAGATCTGGTTGGCCAGCAGTTTGGCAAGACCTGGGGACTCCTGGGCCCAGAGTCAGTGACATAGACACAGAGGACTAGAGTGGAGAATGAAGCATCCAGCTGATAAGAAGATAGGGCATATGCACAAGACTACCCACACTTACCGATAATACCCACTTGACCTGTCTTCAATGACTGGATGATCAGAGCTCAACTAGAAAAAGAAAGAAGAGGGAAAAAAGAGTAATCTGATACAAATGATGAACTTGACCTACACCTATGGACGCAGAAGCTCAAAAGAAGGAACTAATCTTTACAGCGAGGATCATTCCCACCCCCACAATACACAGAGTAGACAGGGATGGGCAACTTGGACACTGGATACACAAAATGGGGGGTCTACAAAGGCAAGAAGTAACTGGCTTCCAAGCTTTCAAGAGGGAGTCTAGATCCAAACAAAGGGTGCGGAGAAAGGTAGAATCTCCACTGAGTAGTATCCAATCTGTCTGGGCAGGACTGATGAAAGGAGATGTGGATAGCCCTCATGTGGTACAATAGTGAATAATTACTATCAGGACTGACTGTGAGGGTTGGAAATGTAAAGGTAGACATTTTGTTGCAAAAGGAGGGGAGTGGTTGACTTTGCAGTCCAGAAGCAGAGGTCCCTGGGACATCAAGGGAGAAAAGCGGAGTGCAGGCCCTTACCCAGAGACAGTGATGCCAGAGATGGAGGTAGAGACAATAACGTGGAGAGATGGAGCAGCTGGGAACGCTAGACCCAGAGAGGGAGAGGGGATGTATGCTGGTAACCAGTGGTCAGGCTTGCACGGTGTACCATTTGGTTGGTTGAAGATGCCTGGAGAGGATTGTAACCATGGCAATGTAACGATATATGATAGGATGAAAGTAAAGCTAATGTTCTCCTATGTAAACTATAACATAATTCACAATAAAACATTTTTAAAAAATGGAGAACACTAAAGTAAAAAGTGGGTAGAGAAATCCACCAAATAATAATAATAATATTGGGTTTGTGTGACTTTTATTGTTGCTATAGATAAACTATGGAAAACATTGCAAAGAATGGGTATTTCAGAACACTTAATTGCACTCATGAGGAACCACAATATAGACCAAGAGGCAGCTGTTAGAACAAAATAAAGGAATACTGAATGTTTAAAATCAGTAAAGGTGTAAGCCAAGGTTGTATTCTTTTACCATACTTATTCAATCTGTATGCTAAGCAAATAATCTGAGATTCCAGATTATATATGAAGAATATGGTAGCAGGATTGGATGGAGGCTCCTTAAAAACCTCATATACAACATTGCTTGCTGGAAATGTAGAGAACTTAAAATACTTACTGATGAAGATCAAAGAGTACAACCTTCAGTATGGGTTGCACCTCAATATGAAGAAAATAAAAATCCTCACCACTGGACCAATAAATAACATCATGATAAACGGAAAAATATTGAAGTTTTCAAACACTTCATTTTGTTTGGATCCATAATTAACACTCATCGAAGCAGCAGTCAAGAAATCAAAAAATATACTACATTAGACAAATCTGCTGCAAAAGACCTCTTTCAAGTGCTCAAGAGCAAAGATATCACTTTGAGGACTAAAGTGCATCTGACACAAGTCATGGTACTTTATATAGCCTCATATGCAAGCGAATATTGGATAATGAATAAAGAAGAATTGATGCATTTGAGTTATGGTGTTGGAGAAGAATGTTAAAAAGTTCTCTGGACTGTCAGAAGAACAAACCAATCTGTGTTGGGATAAGTACATCCAGAATGCTTCTTAGAAGTCAGGATGACCAGACTTGGTCTCTCATACTTCGTACATATTATCAGGAGGGACCATTCCCTAAAAAAGGACATCATGCTTAGTAAAGTGGAGGGCCAGTGAAAAAGAGGAAGAGCCCAACAAGATGGATTGACACAGTTGCTGCAGCAATGGGCTCAAGCGAACAACTGTGATTATGACTCAGGAACAGAAGGTCTTTCATTGTGTTGTACATGGGATTGCTATGAGATGGAGCCAACCGGATGGCACCTAACAACAACAACAACAACATAGGTTCAGTACTGGACTGCTAACCAAAAGGTCAGTGGTTCAAATCCATCAGCTGCTCTTTGGAAACCTAAAAAGGGTCGCTATGAGTTGGGACGGACTCTATGTCACTTAACAACAACCACAGTAGCAATTAGAAGGCAGTGATGGCTCAGTGACAGAATTCTCACTTTCTATGCAGGAGACTTGAGTTCCATTCCTGGTCAACACACCTCATGAACAGCTACCAGCAGTTTGCTGATAGAGGTTTGCATGTTGTTAGGATGCTGACCAGGTTTCAGTGCCGTTTCCAGATTAATATTCTAGGAAGAAAAGTCTAGTTATCTGCTTCTAAAAATCAACCAGTGAATACCCTATTGATCACCACAGTTCAATCCTGTTATAGTCACCATGAATTGGGGGCCGACACAGTGGCAGCTAACAAGAACAACAGCAATTAATAACCACCAACTGTGCAGCACGTCTTACAGTTTACTGAGTTCTCCCACATACATTGAATCATCTGCTCCTCATCAGAACCCCATGGGAGAAGTAGGGTAGGTTATTATTTTTCCCCTTTTACAGAGGCAGACAACTACGGCACTAAAACATATAACCCAAACCCTAGCTCAACATACTACATATCACAGAAGGAAGAATCTCATAGATGCAATCAGCTACCCCAATTTCCTATTCTACCCCTAACCCAGTAGACTCTCAGTGGTTCATAGGTTTCTTCTTCAAAATGGGAGTTCAGGGTTCTCAACAAATCTTCCTGACACATGGCTGAGTGAGCTGATTATATCTTGGCTGGTGGAGCAGCTAGCAACTGGCACAGCCAAACCTTTGGGAGGTCCCAGGATTGACTTGCAAGCAAACCCCAGGCAGAAAGCCGAACTCAGTGGCTGCTCAGTAAGCAGAAGGGAGGTAAAAGAATTAAGCCCAGAGTTACAAGGCGATTTCCATTTTGCCTGGGAAGGAACAGATCCATTGTGTAAAAGGTTTGATTTAAAGGCATTTAATTTTGTTCTCTCTGAAGGAGATGTTTTCGAGGAAGCTTTTCAGCAGCATATCTGATTATTGTAGGGCTTCAGGAGCTGCTTCCCACTGAGGGCTGACTCTTCCTTCCAAGTATACCACATCCCTCTTCCTAAGAAGCACAGGGCATTCTTTCAGTATCTTTTCCCTGTGAGGATGAATGTACTGCTTAAAACAAGAAGCCAGAGTGTGGGGCAGGAACCCCAACCAGCCAGGGAGCACCTACTACTCTCACTGTGCCATACATTTTACATATTTTTCTCACTTCATATGGGATATGATAGAAATTAAGTCGTCTGTCCAAGGCCACATTTTTCAAATCACTTTTGCTCCATTTTTTTTTCACTGTCTCCTATTGTAGAAGAATCTCTGCCTTTAAAAATGATCTCCTGGATAGAGAAGATGAAGAAGACACTTGAGTTTTCACAAGAGATTGGGTAAGGGTGTGAGTTGAGCTCCACATTGCTCTCACCCAACCCTGTATCAGCTCAGGTTTGAGTTTGAGAGGAACTTGATAATAATAGATTTCCAGATCTGTTGTACACCGCCTTTAGCATTTTGCTAACAACTACAACAGAAACCATTGCCCACAGGAGCTAGCAGGAAAAAAGAGAGTGAATTCTCTTTGTAAAAGCAGGTAGGAGACTAAGCTCTCTTTATTATCAATTAATTAGGAGGTCTTTAGGATTCAACAGCATGTTTTCATAAAGGAGGAGGAAAAGTGGGAGTTGGTTAGTACCACTAAAAGGGGCAGTAACTTTTATTACTCTCAGTGAAAATTAAGGACTGCTTCCATTATCCAAAAGCAATGAGGAAGCAGCTTCACATAGGGCTTCAGAGAGCTCCATGCTCTCCCAAGTCCTGGTTGCACAGTGGCACATACATTCCTCTCCCTAAGACAATCTGTCAGAAAGCAAGCGTTCACCCAGCATCAACTCGTTGCTTACTCTTGTAGATGCTGGGGGTCAGGGGAGTGTTGCAAGTCCTCCCTCCTGATCTCTGTTGTTGTTAAGTACCATTGAGTCGGTTCTGATTCATAGAAACCCTGATAGTGTTTCTGAGGCTGTAAAACTTTGTAGGAGCAGAAAGGCTCAGTCAGTGGGCTCAAATCACCAACCTTGTGGCTCACAGCCCAGTGTTATGCTCTTCTCCTGATCTAAAAAGGTCTTAAAATCTAGTTAGAGCAATATAATCTATGCATAAATGAAATTATTAACAACCAACTCAAGACAGCATAAAGCAGAGTATTTATGATTAAGACAATAAAAGCCAAATGATTTAAAGCAGCTAGAAGTCATGAGGAATGAAATGGTTAGAGAAGGTTTTACAGAGAGCATGAGAATTGTTCTGAGCCTTTCAATGCATGAATTTGGATCAACAGAGAGAGAAGGGACTCCAAGTACAGAGCTCAATTTAGACCAGGGGGTGGGGAATCTTTTTTTCTGCCAAGGGCCATCTGGATATTTGTAACATTATTCGCGGGCCACACAAAATTATCAGCTTAAAAATTAGCCTTCTATATTTGGTCAAACATTTAATTAACTCACCCCTAATGTGATGGCTGGGACTGCAGTTGCCTTGGCAGGGTCAAACCAAATGACGTTCCCCACCCCTGGTTTAGACAAAGAGCTAATGTTCAGAATGAGTCTGATGAAATTCATATTTTTTATTATATTTGCATTTCAAATGAGTACGCAAAGACCAATTAGATTGACCGTCCATGTACGTCCCACTGATTTGTTGAGGAGAATTAAATGTGTATAGACTTTATATTGAAAAATGCAGTGACTTGTCCTTAAAGGGAACATAAGGATAACAGGATGCTCACCTGTGAACAGAGACAACAATTCTCATACACCCTCCACAGCTTTCACACTTCCCTCAATTAAAAAAAAAAAAAAAAGTTCCTGAAATTACCATGGATATTAATGATAAAAATAGGAGCATAAAATACTCTATATTGGCTAAGACCAATGACCCATTCAAATCTGGATTCAGTCATTGGAAATTACACTGCAAATATTATAGGGAGGACAAGACTGTCCTTATTGACCTCAATCTTATAAGGTTAGGGCCAGTACCCTCATACTCTTAATTTTCTCATAATAGTCGATCATGTATCCATAAAATTTAAACTTACTGAAATTATTCTTCACCCAATTTGTACTTTCTGTCAGTACCACCTCTGAAGATAATATATTGTATGTGTTTACTACCCTCTATATTAAGAAATAATAATAATCATTATACTCCTTTGGTTTCTCTCCTTCAAGCTTCAAAGGATACCCCTTATTTCTAATATTCCAAGATGCTATAAACAAATCTGTATTCATTTAATTAGAACTTTCCTAGGCCATGACCTCTCTATATTGAAGTAGTCCTTTCTTGGATCCAGTTTTTGTAGTAACATAACAACAACAACAACAAAAATGCTCGCAGTGTTTCTTTATCATCATCATTATCCTATTAGAGCTTTATCTGATTTCCTTGGTCTCACCTCCCCTGCCTCTGAGACCCTCCATAGCTTGATCCATCTCAGCTGCCCTTGCGACTGATGAAGTTGCCGGTCCACTCTGGTTGTGCTGGCGCGGCCCAATCAGTCACTTGCCCGAGAGTGACAGACAAGATTCTCCCCTTGGTTGGGGACATGCAGCTAAATTAATTTTTTGCATGCCTGGAGTCTTGGTATCTCCTGCCACTTCCAGATCAGATGTAGTACCACACTGCAAGGTTTGAGATCTGGCTTGCTGAGTGGCCACAAGAAGAGCTAGATGATGCCAACTAGAAGTACAGTGGAGTGAATTCTCCTGGCACTGAGCCAGGCACATAAATGACCTTTGCATCTGTCCTTCCAATAGACTGCTCCAAGTTTGGCACAGCCCTAGCCAAAGATTCACAACTTGGTTCATTGAATACATCAGGGTTCAGAACCAGTTCTTCCTGGTCCAGTCATGGCCAACAAAGTGAAAACAGAACAGAACCAATTTTGTCATATGTGGGTGAATCAGAACAATAAATGGAAGGGGAAACTCACTGGTCAGTGCTCTGCTAGATGCCTAATCTCCTTAGAAAACAAGCAGCATGTGCATTGAATAGGAACCAAATCTTTTGACCAGTCAAATTGAAAACAGCAATATACTATTCAAAGATGATGGCCAACTGTAGCACTTTAAATGTGCTACTCTCCACTGTCTCGACAATAATCCAGTCTCCCTCATCAGGCTCCTGAAAGGGCTCACAATACTTCTTCCAAATCTCCCTTCCCAGGGCTCTGACCTGTCATTTTTCCTGTTCTGGTTACTGTTCTGCTTCACCTGACAATGATTTTGTTTTGTCAGCCACGACTGAATAGGCTAAAATTGGTTCAAAGTCTTGGAATGTATGTGTTAAGCAACTTGCTGCATTTTCTTGCTGCTCACATGAAATAGTAGCTGTTAAGATAATATGTTATCATGCATTGCTTCCCATTCTTCCCTCTCCTCGCTTTTGTACCTTACAAATAAAGCATCAGAACTTAGTTCCTACTGCAGACCCTATCTTCTACGAGATCTGGACTACAGTTATCATCAGGAATACTATCAAAGATACACTGAGGATCTAAAAGGATCTTGAGCTCAGTGGTAGGTTCTGGTGATGACAGAAAAGGCCCAGTTATTGAAGATTCAAGATAAATATGAAAAATGGTAAATACAATTTCTTAATTAGCAGGCTTCTTTCCAAAGAAATTAACAATACCCATCAAAAATATTTGAGGGGTGAGAAATCATTGAACAGTCTGACAAATCTTGTGCAGATACGTCAAAATCATCTGTGCCATGAAGAATAAAGCTTTAATTTAAAAAGTTACTTTCATAGTTCCTCATCTAATCTTCAATATTTCTGAAATTTATTTCTATTGACTTGACATTCCTGTATGTAGAAGATTTTAATGTCGATTGCACACTACAGAAATTTCATTATGATCTCTCTCTTCAATAAAAATATTAAAATGTTAAATTAAAATTTTTGAAGTAGTGGTTTCTAGGAGACCTCACGGTTAACGCTCTTTAGTCCAAGAAGCGCTCATTCATCCTGATCTTTGACATATAAACCAGTTCTTCATCCATGGTACAGTATTTCTCCCCATTTTACTCACATCCAAGTGCCTTTTCCATTGTCAAACACCTTCCACTATATAATAAATTGAACTGTGTCTGCCTCAAATTTAGTATTGAAATCTTGGACCCTATAACCGTAAATAGGATCCTTTTTGGAAATAAACTTTTCTTTGTTATGTTAATTAGGCTGACCTAGTAGAGTGGTTTCTAAATCTAATCACTTCTGAATTATAAATAGAGATGAACGGATACAGAAACACACACAAAGGAAGACAAAAAATGCCATGTAAATGTTGTCTACAAGTCAAGATACTACAGTATACCTGAGACCATGTACGCGAAAAAGGAACTGGCATGACCAAGACTCTGATTTCAACTTTTGGCCTCCAGAACTGTAAGAAAATTCATTTCTGTTCTTAAAAAAACACTTACTTGTGACATTTATGCTACTGTTGTTGTTGTACGCCAAAAAGCCGGCTCTGACTCACAGTGACATTTTTATAGGGTTTCCAAGGAGTGGCTGGTGTGTTTGAACCACTGACCTAAGGGTCAGCAAGTTCAGTGCTGATTCTACACTAGGTAATTAAGATAACCCACCTGGTCCATTATGTCTGTCTGGCTTTGAAACCCAAGCACCTAACCGTTATAGCATCCTTTGACTTTGACTTGTGGTTTGGTGTCTATGCAATGATCCTGCTTTAAAATTCTCTCACCCCTTGCCTGCAATGGGAAGGTGATCTGGAGTCTGAGGTCCCTCTGTGGATCCCCTGGGTATCTCTGATAGTTGCATAGGCAATCTAGTGACTCAGCTTCTCACAGAGAAGCCATTTGACACATTTGGCCCACAGCTTTACACTTTCACTTGCAAGTTGTTTCAAAACTGTTGGATGGCTGACATCCCATTTTGATGATTTATTTAAACAGTTTGTCAGGTCAACAGCATCCTGTATACACATGATTCAAAACGCAAATGTTTGCTATAGATGTAATTTTTCATGTCAACTTATGCACCAACAGAAAATGACCTTTATTCCTGAGAAATGTAATTTCTTTATAAATAGTAACTCACAATGCCCTCGGTGAAGCAGTCTTCAGGTACTGATATATCTTTTTTTTAAATACTACAAATGCAAGTTTCAACTGATCAGTAAGACTAGTTATAAAACTTTCATCTTTTCTTAATTACAACTCTACATGGGGATTTAAGGGTCATTCATATCATACCCCCAACGAGATGGATTGGCCAAGTGGCAGCATCAATGGACTCAAGCGTGGCAACAACAGTGAGGCTGGCCCAGGATCGGGCAGTGTTTCGTTCTGCTGTCCATATTGTCGCTATGAGTCAGTACCAACTCGATGGCACCTAACAACAACATATCATTTTCTGTCAGATGACCTTGAGCAAATAATGCATTTTTGAAGAAGAGTCATAACTTGGATGTACAATATGAAAAAAAGAGAAAAAAGGGTATCCACGTCTCCTTTTTCACAAGCCTCTCTGAAGATTATTTCCCAGCTCTGTAGGCTACAAATACCCAAAATGTTCTCTTTATGTACCAGGAAGACTACTGTGTATTTCCAGAAATGTGTGTCCACAGGTTCTCTTCATCTTGCCACTAAGTCTGCCTGGAATCAGTCTGTCAACATCGGGGTGAGAGAGGCTACCCCAGGCCTGGCATTAGCCTTTCTATGGTGACTTGAAAGAATGAAAATCACACTTAATGTCTGAGTCAGTGAGTCAAGCTCTAAAAGTCAAAACCTTATTAAGGGTAAATTCTTACCCTCAAATTCTTCATCTACTGTTTTTATATGTTAAATAAACTACTTTTAAATAAGCCTACAATTTAAAAATTTTTACTTCCCTTAGTTTAAAGAACTAACAAAACCACTGCTATTTTTTAATTTGGAGTGTGTGTGTGCATCAAACACTGCATCCTATAAGTGATTTCCAAATTAAAACCTACTAGAAACATCTGTGAGGAAATGAGTCTTTTCTCTCTCCTGTAATTTCAGCAGTGTGTATTGATGATGGACTTTGCGTTTTCAATAAGAGTCTGAAAGACCCTGTTAAAGGTACCTGAAGAAAACAGTTATTTAATTTTACAGAATGGATTGAAGAAGAACTAGAGAAATGAATAGAACTAGCAACCCAACCCAGCAAATTCTGAATCAGTCATTGGCCTTAGTAGTCTTATGTGAAAAAACAGGAATATAATTTTAAAAATAAAAATTAAACCATTACCATTGAGTTCATTCCACCTCATAGTGACCCTATAGGACAGAGCAGAACTGCCCCTTAGTGTTTCCAACGCTGTGATATTTATGCAATCAGACTGACACAGGTTTCTCCCAAGGAGTGACTGTTGACTTTGAACTGCTGACCTTTCAGTTAGCAGCCTACTGTGCCACCAAGGTTCCTAAGAATAATATATTGTTGTTAAGTGTTGTTGAATCTAATCCAACTCATAGTGACTCTATATAGGGTTTCTGAGGAGCAGCTAGTGGGTTTGAACTACCAACCCTTTGGTTCACAGTTGAGTGCTGAGCTGAT
>NW_006408618.1:8158774-8159770 GCF_000296735.1 Chrysochloris asiatica
GAACCAAAGGAAATCAAAAGAATAACAGAATACTATGAAAAGTTGTACTCAAACAAATTTGAAAACTTAGAAGAGGTAGATATATTTTTAGAAAAACACGACCTACCTAAACTTACACACAGTGAAGTAGAAAACCTGAACAGACCCATAACAAAATAAGAAATTGATCAGGTCATCAAAAACTCCCAACTAAAAGAAGTCTAGACCCAGATGGCTTCACTGGTGAGTTTTACCAAACATTCAGGGAAGAGCTGTCACCAATTCTACTCAAATTATTCTAGAATATAGAGGAGGATGGAAAACTTCCTAATATATTTTATGAAGCAAGCATAATCCTCATACCAAAATCAAGGAAGGACATCACTAATAAAGAAAATTATAGACCAACATCTCTCATGAAAATAGTTGCAAAAATTTTCAACAAAATTTTAGCCAACAGAATCCAGCAGCACATCAAAAAGATAATGCATCATGATCAAATGGGATTCATATCAGGGATGCAAGGATGGTTCAACAATAGAAAAGCAATCAACGGAATCCACCAAATAAATAAGTAAAAAGAAAAGAACCACAGGATCATATCAACTGATGCAGAAAAGGCATTTGAAAAAAATCCAACATCCATTCCTTATAAAAACCCCCCACAAAGTAGGAATTGAAGGGAAATTCCTCAACATAATTAAGAGCATATATACAAAACCAACAGGCTACATTACTCTCAATGAAGAGAAACTGAAAGCCTTCCCTCTGCAAACAGGAACCAGACAAAGGTTGTCCTTTGTCATCACTCCTATTCAATATTGTGCTTGAAGTCTTAGCAAGAGCTATACAGCAAGATAGGGAAATTGGAAAAGAGGAAGTAAAACTCTATTTGCAGATGATATGATCCTATACATAGAAAACCCCAAAGACTCAGTAAAAAAGCTACTAGACATCATTGGAAGATTCAGCAAAGGATATAAGATCAACATACAAAAATCAGTTGGATTCCTCTAT
>NW_006408618.1:8178963-8180058 GCF_000296735.1 Chrysochloris asiatica
CCACGAGAGCCAAAATATGACCTTGAATTTATCCCACCTGAATTTAGAGACCATCTGAAGAACAGATTTGATGCATTAAACACTAAAGACCGAAGACCAGAAGAGTTGTGGGATGACATCAAGAATATCATACATGAAGAGAGCAAAAAGTCATTAAGAAAACAGAATATGATAGACAGAAAAAAAAAAAAAAAAGGTGTGACTCTAAGAATACAGAGGGACTCAATCCCTGACAATCAAAGTTAAGTTACAAACCATGAAAATCACTCAGTCTTTAGCAAAATCAGGTCAATGTGCAAACCTAGACCAGTAGGTGAGATGTCACATTTCACCAAATGACAGAGTTCATCTTACTGGGGAAACAAATTAAAGAATATGTTTGCGGCAAAGTAAAAATTCCAAGACAAAATGTATAAGAGATGAGTGTGTGATTTGTAGGGCTATAGAATCATGGTGTTCACAGTACAATATGGTCTAAATTCTAAGTGAGAAATTCACATCCAGGCCACGGAACACCAGTCATGAATGCAAGAGAAAACTTTATGTTCAAAACCAAACTTCGGGATTGAGACATGGTTGGAATGCACAAAAGAGGTGAAATAATGTTAAGATGCTTGGCTGTCTTTTGAATCTTGGTTTCCCTGGCATACCATTATAAAACAGACACTTGAGTGGAAGAGAAAGGAATCACCAGAAATATCACTATAGAAAGCTTGTAAGTCCGTCTGCTGCCTATATATGATTGGAATACCTAAAATGGGGCTACAACCTGCCCAGTAAAGGAGGCTTCTGGTGGAGTCTCTACATTACATAAGACCAGAGGTGGAATCCTTAACCCCATTCAGAATCTTCTGAGGTGGGAAATTTCCAACAGAAAGACAAGCAGACCAGCCTGACGTGGCTAGAAGAACAGAAGATATTTCTTGAACGAAAGACCAACAGGAAAAATACAAAGCAATAATGGCAGTCTGACTGACTACTACAAGAACAAACAAGTGGTTCACCCAGGAGACATCAAGGCAATCAGTGGAGTCCCCTCAGGGCAAACCCCCTTCCTTCCAAGCCTGAGACTCAATGAGAATACATCAGAAGACA
>NW_006408618.1:8180637-8195912 GCF_000296735.1 Chrysochloris asiatica
ATGGAGGGGGCGGGGAACTACAAAGGCAAGAAGTGACTGGCTTATAAGCTTTCAAGAGAGAGCCTAGATCCAGAGGGTGTGGAGGAAGGTAGAATCTCCACTGAGTAGTATCCAATCTGTCTGGGCGGGGCTGAAAATAGGAGATGTGGATAGCACTCATGTGGCACAATAGTGAATAATTACTATCAGGACCAACTGTGAGGGTTGGAAATGTAAAGGTAAAAGGAGGGGAGTGGTTGACTTTGCAGTCCAGGAGCAGAGGTCCCTGGGACCATCAAGGGAGAAGAGCGGAATGCGGGACCCTACCCAGAGAAACAATGACACCAGAGATGGAGGTAGAGATGATGACATGGAGAGATGGAGCAGCTGGGAACTCTAGACCCAGAGAGGGAGAGGGGCTGTGTGTTGATGACCAGGGGTCAGGCTTGAGGGGTGTACCATTTGATTGGTTGATAATGCATGGAGGGGACTGTAACCATTGCAATGTAATGATATACGACAGGATGAATGTAACGCTAATGTTCTCCCATGTAAACTATCACATAATTGACAATAAAACATTTGAAAAAACAAAACAAAAGAAAAATCAAACTACAGAGCAATATAAAAATGGGAGAATAATTTAGGGAGGAGAAACACACAGAAGTAAGAGCAGAGAGCAGCATTTGGAGGGTTTGGGGATCCCACCAGACAGGAAAGCACCAACAAGACCAGGAGGCCATGTCAACTCACATCTCCCCCAGATGAAGAGTGTGGATATCCTGTTTAGTATCCAGTGGAAAAATATGAAGAGAAAGAAAGAAACTGAACCGCAAAACAACAACAACAAAGCGCTGCCATTTCTTGATCCCTAATTTTTTGCTATAAATCATACTACATCCTCTTTGTGGATTCCCTCATTTTTTTTTTTTTTATGTGCACTTCAATTTTTATTTCAATATACTTTAGGCCTTTCCAGTTGACAAGAGATGATATAGAAATAGCATGACAACTCGACAAACAACCCAGGTATTCTCTGTCCCATGTTTATAGTGGTATTTATAAACAACCACAATAACACATTTGGAAATGAACCGGACTTAACAAAGAATGTATTTCCGTTGGCTCTTTTTACAAGACAGAGTGAAATGAAAGTGATACAGCTGGCTTACTTCTTGTTACTTGTTTTGGAAAGAGCTAGGATGGATAAACCATTGAGGACTGTGGACTTGTTTTGTTAGGTGCCATTGTGTTGGTTTCAACTCATGCTGATTCTATGTACAACAGAACAAAACACTGCCTGGTCCTGCACCTCACAATTATTGTTATCTTTGAGCCCATTGCTGCACCCATTGTGCTAATCCATCTCATTTTTTTTTAATTGAGGTAAACTATATTTAACAAAATATTTACTATTTTAATCATTTAAATCTAGCGCAAGTATCAGCACTATCCAATGTCAGACTACCCAATAGATAAAGCAAGCACAGGTTTACTTGTATTTACTTACTAATCTGCAGTGACCAATTTCACATTTTTTACCACATCAAAGATTCTGATTGTAGGTATGGCTGACATCTGTCTCTCTCCCAACTCCATGGCACCTTCCTACAGAGTCAAAGCATTTACTCAAATTTACACTGACAGAATACCCAGTAAGAAAATAAGCAGGGCTTATTTATTAATCTTGTGCTTATTTAATAATCTGTGATGAATGTGGTTTTGCTAAAGCCATGTAAAACTGTTCATTACAGATTAGTAAGTAAGCACAAGTAAGCCCATAATTACCTTGCTAATAGAGTAATCTACTCTTGGCACCATTCATTCTCAAACACTTTTCATTCTTCTAATATTCACAGCGGTTCGAAACTACCAGCTGCTCCGCGGGAGAAAGATGAGGCTTTCTACTCCCGTAAAGATTTACACCCTCGGAAACCCTGTACAGGGTCGCTATGGGTCGGAACCGACTCAACAGCACATAACAACAACAACAACAATATTCACAAGGAATCCTGGTGTGACACTGCAGGATAATGTACTAGGCTGCAAGGTCAGTTTGAACTACAAAGTTGGGGGTTCAAACCCACCAGTCCCTCCTCAAAAATCCTATATAGGGTCACTATGAGTCGAAACCAACTTGACGGAACTTAACAACAACAACTTTCACAAGGAGTACTGGTGTGGTGCTGTAGGATAAGCACTGGACTGCAAGGTCGGTTTGAAGTGCAAAGTTGGCAGTTCAAACAGGGTTGCTAAGAGTCAGAGCTGTCTTGACTATGCCACTAACAACAATAATCTTCACAACAGAGGCCTTATGTGGCACAAATGATTCAATACTTTACTACTGGCTGTAAGGTTAGTGGTTCGAACCCATCCAGAGATACTTGGTGTTTGCTTTTAAAGATCACAGCCTTGAAAACCCTAAGGCGCCATTACACTCTGCACACTTGAGGTCATCATGAGCCGGAACTGACTCCATGGGAACTAAAAACAATAACAAAATATTCACAAGAACCCTACAAAGTGAGTGCAATTATCTGCACTTCACAGGTGAGGAAACTGATGCTTGCAAAGGTTAGTTGACTTCTCCCAAGGCCATGGAGCTTGTGGAAAGATAATTCCATTCAGGGCTAACACTCACTTAAGTTTATATCAGCAAACCACCCTTTGTAAACTCACCCATTATTTGGAATTTATTTGAATTTATTTATTTTTTTCTGTTGGCATTCCTTTTTCAAAACACTAATCCTGCCTTAGTTAACAAAGAGAACAAAGGATGAAACTAGCCCAGGGTAATACTGGACAGGGTGCTTGAAAATATTGGTAGGACCCTTTTTCAGAGTAGTCAGTGGGTACACCTCCCATCCCAGTCCTATGGTAAGTCAATAAGGAGATGTTTAAAGAACAAAAAAAAAGCAAAATTGGTCCACATTCCCAAGAAGATAACTATGTGGCAACGGTGATATGTCATTGTTGTTATTTGCCGTGAAGTCGGTTCTGACTCATAGCGACCCTGTACAGGGTTTCCGAGGCTGCAAATCTTTATGGGAACAGAAAGCTTCATCTTTCTCCTGCGGAACAGCTGGTAGTTTTGAACTGCCAACCTTGAGGTTAGCAGCCTGATTCGTAACCATTCTGCTACCAGAACTCTTTAGAGGTGATATGTTATGTCCGTGGAGTCGGTTCCGACTTATAGCGGCCCTGTACAGGGTTTCCGAGGCTGTAAATCTTTACAGGAGCAGAAAGCCTCATCTTTCTCCCGCTGAACAGCTGGTAGTTTCAAACTGCTGACCTTGCTGTTCGCAGCCCGATTGGTAGCCACTACGCTACCAGAGGTGATATGGCACCTACTGAATGCTAACAATCTTAATATTGACCTGTCCCCACAGTTCTGCCTGGCCACAGATTTGTTGTTATTGGATGCCATCAAGTCAAATCTGACTCATAGTGACCCCATGTCACAGCACAGAACTGCCCCACATGGTTTTTCTATGTTGTAACTTTTATGAAAGGTTACATAAGTTTTCTTTGTTGGAGCTGCTAAGTGGATTCAAACCATCAATCTTCCAGTTAGAAGTGAAGTGTTTAACCACTGTACCACTAGCATTTCTTTCCACATGATTTCAGGCCAGGAAAATCTTATGTGGCACTTCTCCACATAGAGGCATTACATATTGCAGGTTATGAGAGTCTGTCCTGTCACTTGCATTGAGGTCACTGAGCTGGGAATTAGCATTCTTCAGTCACCAGAGTCCCCACGCAGGAGCCACACCCTTCAGGTAATCCTCTAAAACCAAGTTGCAGCTCATTAGGAACCCAAGCTTGTTAAGGCCTGTCACACACTGTCAAGGATAATTAAATCAGGGATTAGTGTCACCTAGAGAGTTTGGCCAGAGCTTGGTCCATGTTAAAGTGGTTGACACAGAGTGGTAAAAGCAGACAAGGTTACCGTTAGCTCCTGGCACTACGCACTCTCTTTGAGGCTCGTCCCCTGAGCAGGAGAAAGCTTTATATTTCAGTTTTCCTAAAATGATTTTTTTTCTCTACTCTGAGATCTAGCGTGCACTTACTGGATTTTTAAATTGAGGTACATAACACATTTCAATCTTTAGATCCTATTAAAAACAAAACAAAAACCTTCCTCTGAATTCACCAGTTGTTCTTGCCTGTCCTCTTAGATAGAGGAGCTACCCAAGTGGTCCTTGATAGCTGTGTAACTCCTTGTGTGCCTGAGGTGCAGTGAAATGTGTCTCTCCCACACTTCTTGTGGGAGTATAAATCAATACAACCTTTCTGGATAGCAATTTGGAAATCTGTTCCAAGAACTTTAAACCTGCTCATACCCATTTGACTCAGTATGTAATTATACTTCTGAGAATCTATCCTAAGAAAATAATCAGAAATCCAGAAAGAAATATTTTACTCCAAAGATGTTCACTGCAGCATTGTATATTAAAGAGAGAAAAAAAGGAGCTCTCAGAAATGTTGAAACTATTCAACATCCATGTTAGAAATCAATGTCCATTCCATTCAAAATGTATTTATGGAGATACAAACTCTGCTGAGGCATTCAGAATTTAACAATCCACACCCAGCCCCTGCCTTCCTCAAATTTATAAAATTACTGGTTTTAGATTTTGATAGTGTGGAAATTGTTACATTAAAATTTCAAGTCAACAACCAGGATTTCAAATTATATTTACAATATCATTTCAAGTAGGTAAAAACTGTGCTTAATAAGAGGAAAATACACCTAAGTATCAACAGGAATACCTCTAGTTGGTGAGGTTAAGCGTAAATTATATCTTCTTTATGCCTCCCTGTTGAGTCCTGGTGTGGTGCTGTGGGTTAATGTGCCAGACTGCAAAGCCATTTGAACTGCAAGGCCAGTGGTTCAAGCTCACCAGCTGCTCCTGGGAAACCCTATACAGGGTCGCTATAGGTCAGAATTGACTTGATGGTACTTAACAATAATAACAACATTCTTTCATATGAGTTCTGGTTTGGCGCTGTAGGATAAAGACTAGACTGCAAACCAAAAGGTTGACAGTTCAAACCCACCAGCCGCTTCTCAGAAACCCTATGCAGTCAGAACCAACTGAATGGCACTTAATGACAACAACATTCTTTCAAAAAGGAGCCCTGATGGGACTGTGGGACCAGCACTGGACTGCTGACTGTAAGGTCAGCAGTTTAAACCCATCAGCCACTTCTCAGGGAAAAAATGCACCTGTCTTCTCCCATAAAGATCTACAACCTCAGAAACCCTATGCATCAGAACTGCCTCGGTGGCAATGGGTTTGGTTTGGGGTGATTTTTTCTGAAACAGATACTCTGACTATGTAATGGGACTTCCAAAAGTTCATGAAAAAAATGGGCGCCCCTCATATATTACCTTTATATTTAAAGGGAGTAGAGAGGAGAAAGATTTGCCTTTCTAAAGAAAATGCAAATAAGCAAAGAAAAATGCAATCTGTCCAACCCCTTTCCCCCCAGAGGACGAAATATCATTTTATCTTGGGTAAGAAGACTGTTTCCTCTTTCAGTGACTACCACTGTTGTTGTTGTTGTGAAGTACTGTCGAGTCAGTTCCAACCCCAACCGACCCTGCATAGGGTTTCCAGGGAGCAAGTGGTGAACTTGAACTGCCGACCTTGCATTTCAAACAGTACAGTGCATTAACCCATGGTGCCGCACCAGGACTCTATCACGTATTATGACTTGTTAATCACCAAATAGAGAGCATATGAAATACCATAAAATAATGGTGACAATCTTTTCTCCCATCCTGTAGTTCATTCAGATGGCTTTGTGAGTCTGAGGCTTTGTGAGTCTGAGGTTATATCTCTGAGTGTCCCCTCTTAACCCCACCAAATTCTACACCTGTTCATACAGGGGAGAGTGCAGGCAGCAGGGTCTGCGTTCCTGTATGAAACGGAGCAGCCACAACAGCAGCTTGGAAGTTCTAATCCAGCTGACTGGATCCCAGCAGACTGAACCGCTGACCTTGTAGCTCTAAGTCCAGTGCTTATCCTATAAAGCCACCATGCTCCCCAATTAAGTTCACAGACATCATAAAAGTCATGTTCAATTTTACTTTTGAAGTGGAGAAAATGAGGCACAACAAAATGATATGAATTTGCTACATTTTCCATAGTTCTGAAAGCTGGATGAGGGTAAGGAACATATTTCATTTGAGCTGCCTTAGCTTGTGTACTCTCTCACTCATGTGGTTGTGGCTGTGTGTCCTCAAGTCAATTTCAATTCATAGCTACATGAAGGACAGTACACAACTGCCCCAGAGGGTTTCCTAGGCTACAGTCTTTACAGGAGCAGATCACCAGGTCTGATCTACTATGGAGTGGCTGGTGGTGGGTTAGAACCGCAGGTCTTTCAGTGAGCAGCCATGCACTTTGCACCACCAGGGTGGGTGTCTTCTCTCTCCTTCATACATTGATTTAGTCAATGAATTCTCCTGCATAGCTATTGCATAGCAGACAACATCATCTGTACCGAGTACTATTTTGCCCATGGTGGTCAGCTGTAGCAGTCACCCAGTAATACATGTTGAAAGTATGTATTGACTGTAGATAACAGTACTAGAGGAGAGAGCACACATCTCTGGATCCACAAATACCAAGCCACATCTCCAACACCTACAAAATGTATCATTCACTGTATGTAGCTGGCCTCTTGTGCTTCCAAGGAGCACCGAGATCCACAGATCCGTAATGGATAGCAAACATAAGAATATCTTTTTATCAACACTAAATGGGTTACATTTTCATTTCACCGAGCACCTTTTTGCTTCTGAAGCGTTGGCCCAGGAAACAGTAGCATCTGCCTGACCCCCACCACCACCACCACTCATTTCCCACCACCTCTCCATCTCACGGGTCTAATCAGCTCTTACAGTTCTGATCTTGTTAGAGAACACTGGCCTCCCACCCCTGGAGCCCTGCCTAATACATTGCTGGGAGCAACCACACGGAGATGAGATTCACAGGGGATCTGGATATCAACCAGATAATTTGGTTCTCTTCCTGATGTGGGTCCATTTTCACCCATCCACAGGAGTGAATTTAGACAAACACTAAATCACGATGTTTCAGTCTTGCTTTTATTCAAAAGAGAATGCAACGGAGCTACCCTCCTTAATGCTATAGAGATATACAAAGGAAATTTATTATCTGATTTCTGCAAAAACCCTCAAAGAAAACTCTTGTGGAAAACAATGGTGCTTTATTGCTTGAAATATTGATTTTCCTCCTCAAGTTTTAATAATGATTTCACTGGATGCTACCATAGAATGCAATGGGGCAGTGGTTAGGATGTATATAGGGGGGACAGGAAGCTTAAGCAATAATAACAATTCAATAAGAACAGTATGATCATTATTTTTGAGTGCGTTTTGAGAAATGTCTCAGGAATTCCCAGAGGGATGTCCAAAGCTAACCATTTTGTTAGATATAACAATGACCTGAAAAGCAACAAGATGCCAGGAAAGACATTATAGTAGATAAATAATGAAGAGGTTCAAGTGTATGAGGCTTAGAGCTTTCCTCTCTCCTTCCTTCTTCTCTTCTCTTCACTGCCCCTGATGCAATATTAACAGAAATGCCATCCTTAGGATTCAAAAAGAATACGCCATCCACAGAGGGACAGGTAGATGTGCTTGCTGCCACAGGATGCTGCTTTTGCTTTGTTGCCTCATTTCTCAGCATCGAGGAATGACAGTTCCTATTACACTCTGTGCATCTCATCACATCAGTAGTGGCTCTGAGCCAGTTTGATGGGTGCCAGGATACACCTCTGACCAAGTTAAAGCCCATCTCCAGGAGGTGCCCTCACCAAACAAAGATAGTGGTGGCAGATGGTCCCTGCTTACACTTCTAGCACCCCACCACCAGCCCTCAGCACTCTTCTTCTACCCAAACCCTCCTTCTTTCACTTCCCACACCCATTCTCTAAAAAATCCATTGTCATCAAGTCAATTCTGACTCCTTTTCTGAAACTATAAATCTTTACTGGAGCAGCCACCATCATCTTTCTCCTGCAAAGCAGCTGGTGGGTTTGAACCACCAAACTTGCAGTTAGCAGCCCAGTGCCTAACTCACAATACCACCAACTCCTTACATCCATTCCACAGAGACAGCAAAAAGAAACACAGAAGCAATGGTGACTGCCAACCTCCAAATGACAGAGGCATGAAAGAAGTGACAGCCCTACTGTAGTGGAAATCAACAGACCATAACAGGATGAAAACACATGGATTTTAAAAACAGAACACCCAGCAATGCTAAGTGATTTGCCAAACCTAGTACAAAGGGGGCAGGAGGAAACGGGTGTCAAGCAAGTATAGTAGGTGGCCTAGGTCTGGACCTCTGGTCACCAGGCTCTTCCCGTGACTTTTCTAGAGTCTCCATGCCTTAGTTGGCTAATTATAAGTTTCCACTCAAAGAAACTTAAAGTAATTTCCAACTTTCAGATTCTAGTCACTCACTATATGTCCATGGACCAGTAGCATGGACATCATCTAGAGCATGTTACAAATGTATCATCATGGACCCATCCCTGAACTAATCAAAGAGAGTTTGCACAGTAGCAATATCCCTGGGTGATTCATATGTATATTAAAACTTTACAAGCATTATTCTAGAATATTTTATCACAGATTTATAGATAAATACTAGCTCTAACTTGAGAATTATAAAATAAAGCAAAACAAGTACAAAGTTAGGTGACCTCTCATCCTGAATAAATGCTACTGATGCCCATTCGGGGTCCTGGTGTGGTTCTGTAGGATAAGCACTGGAGTGCTAACCATAGGGTTGGAGGTTCATACCCACCTGGAGCTCCTTGGTGGTTGCTATGAGTCGACGCCAACTAGCTGGCACTTAACACCACTGCATTGCCCATTCAGTGAGCCTAACACTATGCTAAACACCATTGTTCAATTAAATCCAACCCTACTCATGATTATGCTCACAGTAGTATTTATACTCACAGCAGCCATCCCAGCGCTTCAGAAATGTTACGCTTCTTGTGGCTCTCCTCGTGTACAGTATCCTCTTTCAAACAAATCTTAACTGGGTCTTTAGTCTTACTGCATTTAGCTAAATAGTCTACAGAAGGCCTATAAATTTTTCTTTGTTGTATTTGTTAAGTGCCACCGAGTCAGTTCTGACTCATGGTGAATCAAGGAGCAGCTGGTGGACAGCTCAAATAGGATTAAGCATTATAACTTTAGACAGACTTCCCTATTCAGCTTTGTGGATGTGCTTGCAAGATTAAAAGATGACTAAACTCTATTACTGACACCTACCCAGAAGTTTAGTGGCTCTGCTCAACTACCAAAACAATAATAGATAATTTATTCTCTTTCTTGTCGTGTAGCCCTGTGCTACAAGGAAATGCACATACTTTGTTTCTGCTCTGAAAGAATTTAAAATGGTATTACTATAGTTTCTTAGGCTCAGCATTTCTCAATCTGAAAAAAACTGAAGAAAAAATTAAAGCCTCAAGTTGTAATATTGAAGGATTCTATGAGTGCCAGACTGCTGACTTCAAACCTACCACATCACTCCTTGGAAAACTTACACAGGGTCACTGAGTCAGAACCAACCTGATGGCACTTAACAACAACAACAGCAATGGGTGGAATACTGAATGATTCAGGAAGCATTTAAAGAAGATGGAAGAAATACACAGAGTCATTGTACCAAAAATAATTGATCAATGCTTAACTATTTCAAGAGGTAGCATACAATAAAGAACCAATAATATTAAAAGAAGAAGTTCAGGCTGCACTGAAGGCACTAGAGAAAAACCAGTCTCCAGGGACTGAAAGAATATCAATTGAGATGTTACAACAAACAAACTGATGCAATGAGGAAAGGCTCACTCATTTATGACAAGAAATTTGGAATGTATCTATCTACCTGGCCAACCAATTGGAAGATATCCATATTTGTTCCCATTCCAAAGAAAGGTGATTTAACAGAATAAGGAAATTATCCAACAATATCATTAATATCACACACAGGTAAAATTTTATGGCTGATAAGTCAAAAAACAGTTGCAGCAGTACATCAATAGGGAGCTGCCAGAAATTCAAGCTGGATTCAGCAGAGGAGATGGAATGAGAGCTACCATTATTCATGTTAGCTGGATCTTGACTAAAAACAAAGAATACGAGAAAGATGTTTACCTGTGTTTTATTGGCTATGCAAAGGCATTTGACTGCATGGGTCATAACAAATTATAGGTAAAATTGCAATGAATAGGAATTCCAGAACACTTGCTTGTGCTCACGTGGAACCTGTACATAGAGCAAGAGGTAGTCATCTGAAGAGAAAAAGGGGATACTGTGTGGTAAAAATCAAGAAAGCTGTGTATCAGGAATATATACTTCCACCACACTTATTCAATCTGTACGCTGAATAAGTATGCCTGGAGCATTCTCCACCTATTTGTGACAACCAAAAAATTATTCCAGACCATGACAAACGTCTCCTAGGAGGTAAAATTGCCCCTGGTTGACAACCAGTGGGTTAGATAACACTGGTGTGAAACATCAGGAAAATATAATGAAGTCTATGTGGATGTGATTCTAAAGAGCCATGACACATATGCTGAGCAATTACACTAATAGATGAAATAAACAAAGCAGGTATTAATAACATTTGCAAGTAAAGGGACTGATGAAGACAGGAGGAAGAATCAAGAAAGACACATGATTTGAAAAGCAAAAAGCAAGTAGAACAGGTTACCTCTAATTCCAGCAAGCATCTCTTATTGAAGAGCATAGGTCTTAATCACATGCTTTTCCTCAGCTATAGACATTATTAACTAAGAAGGAATTAATCTAAGAGACAAAGAAGAGTTCAAGGATATCAGACAAAAAGAGCTGTTACAGTATGAAAATGTTACTTTGAAGTATTAATTCCCAGAGGCAGGTCTGCAGCACACAGATTCATAAAATCTAGAGGTGGAATGGGCATTAAATTCACCTACTCCAATGTCATCATTATACATATGACCAGGGAGGTAAATGCAATTGTCCAAGGTCACAGTTACTTAGAGGCCAAGTTGGAGCACAAACCTTCAAGACCCATGAAGTCTCAGACTCAGCATTAACTGTTTTGGGATCTCCAGTACCCAGAGCTGGTTTTTGAAAACAGAAAGGGACGATAGCTGTGCAATCAATTGAATCTAGGTCTCCTTTCCCTTTGTCTAATATTTTTTCTACGGTGTCACTCATAAATCATCATGATTTATGATGATTTTTACAATATGGAAAGTCTTGTTGTTGTTGTGTTGTTGTTAGGTACCATCAAGTCAGTACCGACTCACAGCAACCTTATACACCCGATCCTAGGCCAGCCTCACTATTGTTACCATGCTTGAGTTCATCGATTCTGCCACTTGGCCAATCCATCTGGTTGGGGGTCTTCCTCTTTTTCTCTGACCCTCCACCTTACCAAACACGATAAAGTCTACTGGTGAAAAAATACTAAGTAAAATAGCATATAGAAGTCTTAAAATAGAAAATTATGAGGATTAAGCTTAGAATGAGGTACGAAAACCAGTATTTAAGGAAAGGAGGAGGTGCCTTCCAGATGACCAATGGCAGAGAAATGTGTCCTCCAGAAGTGGGAAGGGACCTATGACAAGGTATCCACTCACTTCTCTACCTACCCCTTGTCAGGTCACCAGAACAAATTCCATAAATCTCCTCAACTTTCCCCAGGGAAAGACACAGGGAAGAAAAGAGATTCCTCTTCCAAGTGCAACACATCCTGTCAATTACAAATGTTAAACTTGACTTATCCTCAAGGTCAGATTATAAAATCTCCCTGATTCAGAAAATATCACTGCTTGCTGATGCTGGAGAGCCCTTAACATGTGACTGCAGGTTGGGATAACAAACTGACTGAAACTTATTTGCATTCAACTACAATCACTTAATCAAAGAGCATTAATTATACCAGCTCCTTTGTGGTTTTTCTGGAGGGATGGAGGGGGAAGCCTTTGAGAAATCTCTGGTTCCTAAAGAGAGGAAAGGAAGAGGGAAAAGTACAGAAAGAGGGAATGTGGTCCCAGATATATTTAGAACACTTGGTCATTTTGCTGAACCAACCTGGCTCCACCTTCAACTGGACTAGGACAAATAGCTATGTCCTGGGGTGGTTTTGTCATGGTAATGCACCCAGACAGCTCTGCTTCACAAGATTTAAAGGTGTTTTTTGTGGATCTGTTTGCACCAAGTTGAGCTTCCTTAGAAAGCATTCATTAATCAGCATATCTTTGAACAGAAAAGGGGCCTGAATGTGTAACTACCAAACTGAAGACAGAAGAGATGGTACAGCCTGGGTGGAGTCCAGCAGAGGTAAGCAGAGGGTGCATCTCCTCAGTGCCAACACTGTGCCAGGTTCCCCATATAAATGATTTCCTGAACCCTTAGAAGAGAGATATTATTATCTCTCCTATGCATATGGGGAAACTGAGGTTCAGGGGCTTGGATAAAACGCAGCTGTTTTGGAAGAAACACACCCAGAATGCTCCATAGAATGACACTTGGGACATGTTATTAGGAAGTAGTTCCTGGAGGACATTATGCTTGGTAAAACAGAGGCTCCACAGAAAAAAGGAAGACCTTCAAAGAGATGACCTGACAGTGGCTACAACAATGTAAAGCTCGTACAGGGCTGGACAGTGACTTGTTCTGTTAGGATTACTATGAGTTGGAACTGACTCACCAGCACCTAACAACAAGAAGTCCCTAGGTAATAAATATCGTTAACATGTTCAGTCTGCCAACCAAAAAGTTGGAGATTTGTGTCTACCAAGAAATACCTCAGTAGAAAGTTTGGTGATCTGCTTCTAAAAAAAAAAAAATGAAGCCATTAAAAACTCTATGGAGCACAGTTCTACACTGACGCAAAACATGGTGTCACCATGAGTCAGAATTGACTCAATGACATTTATTCAATCAAAAAGCAGAGGCTCTTCTGATACCAAAGCCTGTGATTTTTCACTGCACCATACAGAGAGGCCAGACAGTTCTTTGAAAAATCCTTCTCTGCATGAGTCAACATTAGTGAGTAGGATTTAGGGATTTAGTGAAGCTCAGCTGATGAAGATTCACAGATTGATTCTCTATTTACTAAAGTATTTATGATGAGCATACATTGGGCTGGGTTCTAAACAAGACATGAAAGACAGATAACACAGTAGTACCTCACAGAAGAAATGAGCTCACTATCTAGATGGGGATGGAGGTCTGGTAGCATAGTGATTACGAGTTAGGCTGCTGACCTCAAGATCAGCAGTTCAAAACTACTAGCTATAACATGGGAGAAAGATGAGGTTTTCTGCTACAGCCTTGAAAACCCTATGTAGGGTCACTGTGAGTTGGAACTGGCATGCCACCATCACTATCATCTAGGTGGGGAGGTTAAATTGAGCAAATAGTTAAGTAATATAAAATAGTGAGAGTTGAAGATAGCAAGAGCAATGGGACTTTGGAGGTAAGGAATAGTCACGTGAGATGAAGCAATTGAGGGAGCGTTGTCAAAGAGAGTCTCATGCTAGTTCTCGCAGAATGAGTACTGGATTTTTCACACATATAATGTTCCCACATAAATAATATCTACAATTATATAAAGTGCACAGAACATGGAAAGCAACATACAGAAGAGTTCCATGGTTTGCAAAAAACATACAATATGTGCATTATTTTAATAAAATATGGGATTATTATAGGGAGTGGCATACTGGTGTGGCGCTGTGGGTTTATGCGCTGGACTGCAGGGTCAGCTTGGACCATACGGTAGGTGGTTCAAGCTCATCAGCTGCTCCCTGGAAACCTTATACAGGGTCGCTATGAATCAGAACCAATTTGAGGGCACTTAACAACAATATCAACACAGGGAGTAGAGAAATGTGAAAAGAGCATTCCAAAGGAAGGAAATGATAAGAACCCCAAACAAAGCCAATACATGCAGGCCTGAACAAATGCTCAAAGGTGGAATCACAGAAGTTACTTGAAGCCCCATCCAGAACCTTTCTGAGGTGGGACATTCCACTAGAAAGCACAAACAGACCAGCCTGGAGCAGCTAGAGGAACAGAAAATACTTCTTGAAAGAAAGACCAGCATGAAAAATCCCAAAAAAAACAAAATGGCAGCCTGATTGGCTACTATAAGAACAAGTAAGTTGTTCGTCGGGGAGCCATCAAGGCAAGCAATCAAGTTCCTTCAGGATAAACCCCACCCTCCAAGACTGAAACTGAAAGGGAACATATGAGCAGGCATGTAAGCTCACTGGTGACCAAGTGGGGCTACTGGAGAGTGGAAGAGGGGGAAAGGCAGCAATGAGAACATGGGCTGAGTTTGACCCGGAGTTGAGAGAGAGAAGAGAAAGGGCTGTTTGAGATCTCGTGACTCCTGAGCCCATGGACAAGAACATACCCACGGAGGGCTAGAGCTGAGAGTGAAGCATCCAGCTGATATGAAGTGAGGGGAGATGCACAAGAATACCCAAACTTGTAGATGGTACACATTTGACCTAACCTCGGTAGCTTGATGATCAGAACTCAACTAGAGAAAGATAAAATTTGATAAAAGAAGCAAATATAATTTGCTACAATTTGATGAACTTGACCTATACTTATGGATGGAGTAGCTGAAAATATCATCTGAGAAGGAAGGAGTCTTCACATCAAGTTATCAACCCTATACCCTCTGTATACAGGATTTATAGGGAGGGGCAACTTATACACTGGCTACCTAAAATGGGGGGCTATAAAGGCACAAAGTGACTGGCTTTGTTTTCAAGAGGGAGTTTAGTTTTAGAGCGTATAGAGGAATAATTTTCATCTTGTCTAGATGAGCCTGGTGAAAGTAGATGGGAATAAGATTCTCAAGATTCAATAGTAATTGTTATCATGACTAATGGCAACTGTCACAACTGTAAAGGTAGAAGTTTTGTAACAAAAAGGGGGAAGTGGTTAATCTTACATTCCAGGAATAGAAGACACTAAGACCATCAAAGGAGACAAGCGCAAGCGGATTGTGGGACTCTATCCAGAGAAGCTGGATAGGTGCAAGAGCTGAACAGAAAATTTCAGATAGGTACAAGAAAAAACAAATAGGTGCAAGAGCTGAACAGAAAAGTGAAGAGGTGCAAGACCGGAACAGAAAATTTCAAAGATCAACTCGAGAAGATAAAGCCAAATACTATAATAAAATATGCAAAGATTTAGAGTTAGAAAACCAAAAGGGAAGAACACG
>NW_006408618.1:8197590-8215623 GCF_000296735.1 Chrysochloris asiatica
ACATCCAGAGGAGCAGCAATGCCAGAGATGGAGGCAGAGATGAGAACATGGAGAAAGGGAGCAGCTGAGGACTCTAGACTCATGGAAAGAGAAAGACTGTGTGCTGCTGGCCAAGAGGCAGGCTTGCAGAATGTGCCCTTTGGTTGTTTTAATGATTATATATTCCTGAGTGTTTTTGTGTATACCCCATCCCCACCAAAAAGAAAGTAAAACAGAGGGACTAGAAGCAAATGCTGTTGAATGATAATGCATGGAGGAGGTTGTAATCATTGCAATGAAACAATGAGTGTAAAACCGATGTTCTGCCATGTAAACAATCACTCAATTCACAATAAAAATTTGAAGAAAAAAAAAAAGGTACTTGATGCAGTGATGAGGGTACCCTGGCTGAAACAGAGAGTAGAGGTTTGAAGTAACACCCGACATTGTGAAAACGACTAAGAACATTGAATAACAAGAAGTACAGAAGAAACCAGGGGTAAACCTAGCGAGTTTCTAAAAGGTTTGATGGTCATTATTACTCAAGTGAGCAGAGTCCAGCGACTTTGTCTACTGAGAGCAGTCAGAAGGTACGGCAGAGCTGGGAAAACCTCTACTCATCATTTTGCCTTCTTTTTCAACAGTCCCACAGGGAAAGCATTCCTAACATGAGTCATGGATCCTTGCTCTGTGCAATCTACTCACCCAAAACACCACACTGCTTTCTTTATAGGATCATTTTATCACTTACAAAATAAATCGCTTTAGGCAAGCTTTCCTATATGTAACTGAGAAATGTTTGTATTTAGCATATAAACAATATGCTTCTAAAAAAGTCAGACCCCACTATATGAGTGAAACATCTCCAAATTACCACTATTTTGGCCTTTAACATATGTCCACAGTCAGGGAGAATCTTGAAAAACAAGCATATGGCTCCAAATCCCCCTTCAAGCATCTAACTGAATGAATGAATAAATAAATGAATGCTCTCATCAACAGGATACTACCAGCAGGCAAATGCTGTGAAGGTGTTTTTGATAAGAATGAGTTTCACTAGCTGAAATGTTTCTGTCAAGAAGCCATCACAGCTGAACAGGTGTGATCATCTTTTAACTTTCTGTCCTTTTATGGGTATATACTTGGCCTCATAGTCTTAAATCATGGAACCATTATCTATCCTATCATAACACCCCCTAATTTAGCCCAATGCTTCCTGGTACAGAGTAGATATCCAATAAATGTCTTGTGGATGGACAAGTGAATATAAGAATCTTCAAGCATGTGTTCTAATTTACCACTTTCTGGGAAATAAGGCTGACCTTCCTGCAGCATGTGTCAGTTCACAGATAAAGGCAATTTTGAAAACAAAGCCTGGATGTACTCTATTACCACCATTATAAGTGCTTATCCTTCATCCATATGTGAATTCCTTAAGTATCTGTGTGTGTAGTTAACTGCAATTTACAATCATTCTTTGCCATCTTTTGCTTATAAGGGCTCTCATTTAGGTCAGCATTGTTCTTTCCATTGAACAGATAGTAAAAGCAAGATAAGATAAATTCCATACTGCATCCAGAGTGGATGGCATGGTGAGAAGTGCTACGGAATGTAAAATGTCTGAGACTTCACAGTGACGTCGTTAACAGCATAGGTTTGGGGCCTGGTTAATCTGAGAATAAATTCTGTTCAGTCATTTCCTAGCTGTGTATTCTTGGAGAAACTGCTTGCCTTACTAAGTTTTCATTTGTACATTTAATAAAACAGTATGTACTCAGAGGACTGTTGTGGTGCTTGAGATAACAGAGGTAAAGCATTCTGCACAATACATGGCACAGTGAGTGCTGAGGGTGGTGGGGAAACTTCATGCTTCCACATGTAGGAATCTCCATCATGGAAACATTGCTGGGTTCTCTGTCCTTGCCCACCTTATGGGAAGCGGAGAAACTCATCTGATGAATGAATATGGGGAAAAGAAGAGAGCTGGCTGGTCTCAGTTCCTTGTACTCCTTTTCTCTGTATATATGTGTATGTTTAGTGCTGTAGCATAAGCACTGGACTACTAACCACAATGTTAGCAATTCAAATCTACCAGCCACTCCTTGGAAACCCTACACAGGGTCACTATGAGTCGGAACTGACTTTATAGCACTTAACAACAACAACAAGTACCTGATAAAAAGGTGCACTGGTGGTCTGTGAGTTAAGCATTGGACTGCAAATCACAAGCACTGGTCTGCTAACAACAATTCCACCAACCACTATATAGGAGAAAGATGAAACAGTCTGCTTCCCTAAAGAGTTACCATCTTGGAAAGTCCAGAGAGCATCTCTACTCTATCCTCTAGGTTTCCTATGAGTTGGAATCAATTTGACGGCAGTGCGTTTGTGGGTTTAAGTACCTGAAGAAAATGTACCTTCTGCTTTGTTTTCTATATTCTGCACCTGCTTAGCAGGCTGGCTCTGTTTGCAAAGAGGCATGGCATTTAGTGACTGTAAATCTGGTGTAAAGGACGGTTAAGCAAGCTTTTTGCCCACATCTTAAATCATGTCTCCCAGTATAGTTTTATCAGTAACAAAAGAGGTATTTTCATTTCCAACTACCTATCTCTTATCTCTGGCACGCAAGTGATTCTGAAGTCAAAGTAGAGAAGAGGAGTGACATTTATTGGGTCTGCTCAACCCCAACCATAAGCACTTTACAAATGGAAACTAGGGACAAAAACATAGCTGGTTGTGTGTCATACTTTCAGACTGTGTGAAATCTTCATGTTAGCATCAATGTCAGGGGTTAGCAGAACATTTCAGTCCACATAAAGAGTAGTAGCTCCCATCTTCCAAGTAAGTATGAATAAATGACCCAATTTACTGACTGGTCATCAGTATCTGGGGGGACAATATGCATTTCTACCAGCAATACAATGACCTCAGGGAACTGCAGGCATCATTATACTGAGAACCTCGGCTCTAATGGCCATGTAGTACAGCTCTGCTGGCGGCTCCCTTTGGTCACGTTTATTCTGTAGTTATTATTGTTGGTTGAGGCAATAAAAAAAATAATTACACAATGCAAGCAGATTTACAAAATTTAGACAAAATGGTCAGCATGTGGCTCAGGGGTCAAATTACGGTTGTTTTAAAACTAAGCTTGTAATGGGATAGCAGCAGTGCTTACATGATAAATAAACTGAGAAAATGAGTTAAAAGGATGAAACAATGAATAAATAAATGCAGAAATACAGTATTGGGTAAGCCAGAGTTCTTGCTCCCGTTATTTAGGAATAAGAATGATCTGTAATTCCAGAGTACCTCAGCACTTGGAAAAAGTACTTTTGAATGCCATATGGAAAACACCATATGTATAAATAAGAAAGACATGGAAGAAGTCTAAGAAACAGCTAGCATTCAAATGACCCTTTCTTTATACATAACTCTTCATCTTCAGGTTCAAGATTGCATTTTTTTTTCTTAATGGGGAAGCTGGAAGTTAGTGGGATTGCATATAGGTTAACTAGGAAAAACTTGGATTGAAAATATTCCCAAACTGTACCTTGCATCAAAAAGTGCTCTATCTGGAGGTCATAATTTTGCAAGTTCTTGACTTCTATAAGGGCAGTGAAATGGCAAGTGGAGGTAGTAGGGAGAAAGGAAACATGCTTCATTTTAAGTCCTGTGCCTCACCAAATTTTCAGTCACTAACAATGAGAACACACAAGAAAAATCTCTAAGCTAAGGAAAAAAGAGAGGAGATATTAAAATGAAGGCTGAGCTTCAAGAACCACAAATTCTTTAAAGTGATTTTGACTCCTGCGGGAGGTGGTGGAAAGGCTGAAGGTAAGAAGACAGATGGGGTCAGCAAATTCTCTTCCAGATTTAACACAAGTCCTTCTAGCCTCCTGCACACCCCTCATGGTCATCAAACCCCTCAAATAGCTATCCTGCTCCAGAGTTCTTAGTAATCACCTCCATACAGAAAGTGGGAGGATGTAAAACTGCCAGGCAGCAGTGTGATTTACATGGCAACCTGAAGATGAAAGCAGTTTTTGCATTTATATGGGGAAAACCCATTAACTGGATAATTTACAATTCCTTCTCAAATCTGCCTCTAGTGAGAACATTTCCAAGTTGTTGTCAATGTCCAGTCTTATGAAGAGCATTAACTTCCATCATCACCACCATAATCATCAATCTACACTCTAATGTGAAAATTATAGGGAAGTCAATTTTGCTACAGACATGTGCAGGGATGTTATTCTAGGTTTGACCACCATCAACCAACCATCTGGGCAGAGAATGCAAATCACTCAGAATTGACCCATTGAACAGTAAAGCCCACATTGGTAAGCCATCATCCTCAGCGGATCTACCAAGGTAGTTCAGGAAAGGAGGAACATTCTTAAAATCTCTAAACAGTACATATACATTCACAGGAATTCCAAACAGCAGCCATTCAAGTAGCATCTTCATAATTTAATTTACTCAGGTCTATAACCACAACCACCACCATGTGCAATCTGGAGTCCTAGTGTAGAGCTATAGGATGAGCCCTGTACTATTTATTAACTACAAGGTTGGCGGTTCAAACCCACCAATCACTCAAACCCACCAGCCACTCCTCTGAAAAACTATCTACGGCTGCTGTAATAGCAGCATTTAACAACAACAAAATGTACCATCTGAAATTTTAATCATTTTTATTATTTTTTAAATGTCTTCAAATAAATATTTTGCTGAGTTCAAATATTAGTAACAAAATCAGTAAATCACAGGTTTGACATGCCTAGTATTTTTCTAATGCACAAATCACCTAATAGATATTTAAATATTATATTTTTAAAAGTTGTAGCCCATAAACCACCTAAGAATGTCAGGCCAGTGCTAATTTCTTTATTTCTTTTTTTTTTTCTATTTAAACTTTTGATTGTGAATTAAATGAAGGTTTACAGAACAGATCATCAGTTTTACATTCAACAAAGCATACACTTTACTTCACTGCATGATCGCAATCCCTTCCATTTACCAAGAGTTAACACTATTTACCTCTGTTCACTTTGACTACTGCATTCCCCTCTGTATCTTGTGACACCCTCATCCTTCCTCTGCTTACTTTCCTCTTGCTGTATATTGCCTGCCCTGTCACCCATGTTAACGTGTCTATGCTCTAACCCATGAATAATTTTCCCTCCCTTGCCCCCAAAACCATCATAGATTGATTCTTTTATCAAGGAAACTTAAAAAAAAAATTTTTTTTTTTTACAATATTGATCTCATACAACGTTTGCCCTTTTGTGACTGACTAATTTCACTCAGCATAATGTCCTCAAGGTTCAACCATGTTGTGCGGTGTTTCACAAGTTGACCGTCATTCTTCAACATTTTGCAGTATTTCATTATGTGTATGTACCAAAGTTTGTTTAAACATTCGTCTATTGATGGACCTTTAAGCTGTCTCCATCTTTTTGATATGTCTCTTGTAGACAGTATATTGAAGGATGCTCTTTTATTATTCATTTTGCTCTTTATGTCTGCAGACTAGTACATTTAATCCATTTACATTCTGTGTAATTATCGACAGATATGAATTGATTGTTGTCATTTTTCTGCATTTTTTTTTTGTGGTGCTGCTGGATTCTATATCCCACATAATTTTCTATGCTGAGTGCATTTTGCTTGTGGGTTTTCTTGTCATTTTTATTTCTCTTGTGTTAAGGTTTACTAAATCTTTCTGATTTTCTTATTTTTAAAATTTTTTGATGTGCAGGTGTGTTAATTTTATTTGAGGTACCCCTAAAATTTATTACTTTTTTCTCTGCTTAAAACAGACTGTTTTATCTTGAAATCTACCTTACTTCCTTGCCATGTGGAAGTTCTGTATCTACACTATTCCCTCATTTTGCTTTACAGTTGACTTCATTATACTTTGACATCTCTGGTACCTATTTTCAGTCTTGTAGGTTTGTTTTCCTTTAAGTACATCTATATCTGGATTGAGTTCTGGGTGGTGTTGTCATTAATGTTGTTGGTTCTCAGTCTACAGAACACCCTTTAGCATTTTTTTTTTGGCAAAGTTTCTCAGGTCATTACAGATTCCTTTTTCATTTTATAAGGAAATGTCTTCATTTCACCGTCATATTTGAGGGATGCCTTTGCTGTGTGTATGATTCTGGGTTGGCAATCTTTTTCTTTCAGAGTTTTGTATATGCCATACTACTGCCTTCTTGCCTGCATGGTTTCTGCTGAGAAATCAGAGCTTAGTTTTAGTACTTCTCCTTTGTGGATAACTTTACATTTTTCCCAAGCTGCTCTCAGGACTCTTCCCTCATCTTTGATTTTGGAAAATTTGATTAGGATATGTCTTAGTGATTTTCTTTTGGGATCTATCCTGTTTGGGGTTTGTTCAGCTTCTTGGATGCTGATCTTCTGATCTTTCATGATGCTAGGGCAATTTCTTTCCAACAAATTGGAAAGTTTTTCTCTGTGCTTATTTCTTCCTGTTCTGGAATTCTGATCATCCATAAATTGTTACTCTTCATGGTGTTCCACATATCTCTTAGGCTTTCTTTGGATTTTTCTTTCATTTTTCTGATTGTTCTTCTAGAATAGTAGTATTAAGATATTTCTCTTCACACTCACTAATTTGAGCTTCCATTGTTTCACATCTACTCCTTTGTTTTATCAATGTAGTGTCCATTTCTGAAATCTTAGTATATATCTTCTGGATTACTAATTGCAGGTTTTATATTGTTTCAAAATTTGCTTTTCTTTTGTCTGTTAGTTCTTGTAGTGTTTTCCTGAATTCTTCTAAAGTTTTTATTACATTCTCTTTGCTTTCCTCAATCTTTCTGTCCATCCTTTGAAGGTAACCAATGATCAATCTTTCGAATACTTTTTCTGTTAGATCTATTACCATTTCTTCCTCAGAAATGTCTTCTGGCTCTTCTTTTGGTCATCTGTTTGAGCAATTCTCTCTGGTTTCTTCATGTGAGCTAAAATTTTCTGTTGTCCCCAGGGCATTGTGAGGTTATTGTATTTGTAAAAACAAACAGTGCAGTAGTTGTTGGCCCCAGAAAGGAGAAATCTCTTGGAGGCTCCTGCAATTCAAGGAGCTCAGGAGGTGGTTGTGGAAGGCATGTGACTGCAGAATCCTGGCCCTAGATGGAGTTCCTACCTGTCTCAGAACTCAATGTTCAGGGCACTCACTCTGAAAGTATGTTTAGGCCATTCCATCTGAAAGCAGTTCATGGGGAATCTTGATGTAGCTGGTTTCAGTGTCTGTCAGGACCCCAGGGAAGGTGGGGGCAGGGTGACTAGTGAAATGCTGGTCTGGTGGCTCTGCGGGTTTTGTAAGTCTGGAGGGAGACAACCTGAATCCACACACCAAAGCGGTGCAGCCGGCCCTCCACCTCACATCAGCGTGGCTCCCAACCTTCCAGCTCTGAACTCTGAGCCGGATCTGTGCTAGGTGGGTAAGGGTGAGAGCTGGCCACATCTCTGGTCACCAGGGGAGGGTGGGGAAAAAGAAGAATTCAAACCTTTTCCATTGCCTGAGTAAGTGCCCAGCCTCTCACTGTTGTCAAAGCTGCTCACAAGATGGTCAAGCCTTGTGTGGCCTTGTGTGGCCAGCTATTCAGTAGTTAGTCTCTCTTTTTCTGTCCCTGCTTGACCCCTCCTCCAAACAAGCACTCGATCCACCTCTCTAACCTTTCTTCTGAAGTTCAGTGTGCCAGAATTTTCATCTGTGCCTGTTTTATTTGGTCTCTCATATGTTGTTATAGAGGTTCCATGTAGTGCGTCTGCCTAGCCCACCATCTTGCCAGAAGTCCCCAGTCCTAATTTTTTTTTAAATTTAGCCATAATGGCAATTAGAAGAAGCAGAGTGAAAGGTATAGTAGAACTCTCAGCATTAATTTTACAACTTTTCTGTAAGATTAACATTTTTCAAAATAAGATGTTAAATTATTTGGGCAATGCTGGCTCTAAGCAGGGTTGCCAGGTAAATAATGCCTTTTAGTTTAACTACAGTTTTATCAAGTCCCTGTGAAAAGTATCATTTTTACATGTCTACAGATTCTAACTTGCTATCTGTGATGTCATTTGAAATTCTGAGACACAATCTCTATAACAGATTACTGAATTGTGGCACTGCAGGATAAGTACTGGCATGCTAGCCACAAGGTCAGAAGTTCAGACCCACCAGCTGTCCTTGGAAACCCTATACAGGATTACTATGACTTGGAACAGAGTCAACAGCACTTCATACCACCAACAACAAGCCCAAAAGACTGTGACCATGATAGGTCAGGAAAGGAGCTGGGAATACAACCCAGTAGTTTGGAATTATCTTTGAGCTGGTTGAAACCATTGGATAACAGCCTTGATGGTTTAGAGATAATCCTGTCTAATCTGGAGGTGCCACAGCGTTCATATGTGTGGGAGCAATATTAGTAATCTCTCACTGACTATCAGAAATCCACACACAGCATATTGAGAGTGTAATCCCTTCCCAGAGAGATACATTGGTCTAGAAAATAATTTCCCAATTTGTATGCCACAATCTCCTGGTACGCTGCAAACAGACTGCAGATGTGCTGTATTGTTTACTCTGCCACAGCTACGGTAGCCACAGGCCCTAAGGGCCCATCACTTCCAACTGTGACCAAACATGGCAATTTGCTCCTAGGCCATTTATAGATATCATTTTTAGAGGTGCGCCGCCATGAAACCATTTAGGAAGAACCAATGCAGGAGCTTCTGGTGGTGGGGTACTTCTGTGCTATGAAGTCAGTTCCGACTCATAGCACGCTTGTATAGGGTTTCCGGGGCTGCAAATCTTTACAGGAGCAGAAAGCCTCATCTTTCTTCTGTGGAGCAGCTGGTAGATTCAAACTGCTGATTTTGTGGTTAGCAGCCCAGCTCATCATCCACTGTGCTACCAGGGCTTCTTGTAGGAGCTTCTAGGGTGCTTTAAATTCTTAAATCCTGGGGCCTGGTCCTTGAATTGTCTAGGACCCATCCACTGGGTTTCTTTCATCTGAAAAACCTTAAAGAAATCAACTTTCAGTTCTGCTTCTCTAATGAGAAATGAAGGTAGAAATGCTTTGGACAGTTTCTGTCTTAAAGTAGCTGAAACTCTTCCAGCACCAAAGACAGGTGATTCTAGAAGTTCTCTAGAAAAATAACCATCCCCTTTCCTTTTTATCTCAAAACCCCTGAGAAATAAGTCAAAGTTGCTTTACACCTCATTGTCTCTCAATTGCCCTCCCTTGCAATCTTTAAGTATCGATAAAAATTAGTCTTCCAGTCTCAGTGTATGTCCAAAATCCTGAGAAAGTGTCTAAAGAAGAGAACCTCTGGAAGCCCCTTTAAGGATCATGATGATGAGATTCTTACTCAACCACGTTTCTGTCCTGATCCACTGAAATATCGCACATTACTAAAAGGAAAAGAGGGGCAATGAAGCAAATCAAATTTAACTGATAAAGGTTACTGTTTTGTATTAAGCTCTGCTCATTAAATACTCAATTATAACTCAACAACAAAAACATAGAGATGGGAAGAGAAATGAGGAGACCAGAAATCTTAATTCACTCAGTCAGTTATCCATTCATTCATCAAGTTCTAAGTATCAAACCTGCAATAGCATTGGTTCAAAGAGAAGGAGAAATAGACATACAAACTATTAAGTTGCACTGGGGAATGTGGTGTAATGGAGATGCAAACCAGCTGCTGCAACATTTGGTTAATCCCCACTGGGTCACTTCCCTGATGAGATGCTATGTGAGGAGGTTCACAGTTCACAAACTTCTTGGCCTCAGAATTCCTTTCTACTCTTAAATATTAAAGCAAACCTTCAAAATCTTAAGTTTATATGGGCTTTATCAATGTTTGCCATATTTGTTCTCAGAACTGAGAAATGTTTTAAATATGTTTTCATATATTTTAAAATAATAATATCCCATGAAATGTTAGCATAAATCATATGTTTTATGAAAACCATTTTCCATACACAAAAACATAGAAAGGTAGCAGTGTTTTTTTTATTTTCCACATCTTTTTAATGCCTGATATAGCAGAAGAGAGCCAGGTAATCAATCACCTCTACTCCTGCATTTAATATACTGCAACGTAAATTGTGGTTGAAGTATATGAAGAAAGGAGTCCTGGTATGATGCTGTAGGTTAAGTACTGCACTGCTAACCACAAGTTGGTGGTTCAAACACATCAGCTGCTCCTTGGAAAACTTTCCAAGGGTTGCTGTGAGTAGGAACCCACTTGACAACACTAACAACAACAACATATGAAGAAAATTCTTCTTCGTGTAGATGCTTTATTGGGAAAAAAAGAACGAGTATTTTAGTGACCATTTCAGATAATTGTAGGTATTTTTCTTTGATATTACACCAGAACTCAACAAGTATTAACTTCTTAAAGCTGAGTGGCAAGGTGAAAACTAAAACCATACACTGAATATTTTGTTTATTAAAATCCATTGCCCATGTTGAAATTTGAATGTACTTTTTGTACTCATGCATGATTTTAAAACACGCTTTTGTCATTTGAAAAATATTGATTAATGTATTTGTAGATAGACATCATCAAATGTTGGCATGTTTCATTATGTAATTTCAGAAACTAATCATATCAAGATGTCTTTATGTATTGGAATGCTGTCAAGCTTACCGTGGCAGATTCGAGTTTTTACAAAATTCTAATTTTTTTTTCTCTCGAAAGCCTGATTTTATCATTGGCAAAAAATACTGTCAGTTGTTTTCCAGACCCATGTTGCTCATTTCTCCCCCTCAAAAAAAAAAAGTTGGCCAAAAAAACATATAAGAATGGCCAAAGTTTACATATCAATTGTTTTTTCCAGGGAAAACACTTCTTCAAAAAAGATGTAGATAGCTCAGCTTGCTCACAACATAAATAATCACATTTCAGCTTTCAGCAGAAATGTTTTAAGTATACCTTCTATTTTGGCATTCAGAAGACTAAAAGGACATGTAATCAAGAGTCAAAATTTACTAAATTAATCATCTGACAGCTTTATCAGTCCCTGGATGTACATGAGCTAACTGAAAGATTGGCAGTCAAGAGTCTACCCAGAGATACAGGGATTAAGGCATGATTTGAATGGGTAAAAGAGGGGAATTAATGTTAAGACGCTTGACTGTCTTTTGAATCTTAGTTTCCGTTGCCTACTATTGTAGAATAGACACTTGAGGGGGAGAGAAAGGAACAGTCAGAAACATCACTAAAGAACACTTGCAAGTCCATCTTCAGCCTACAACTGATTGGAATACCTAAAATGGAGTTAGAACTTGCCCAGTGTGGAGCCTTTGCATTGCATAAGACCATAGGGTGGAATCCTGATCCCCACCCAGAATCTTCTTGAGATGGGAAATTTCCACTTGAAAGGACAAGTAGACCAACCTGGAGCAGCTAGAACAGAAGATACTTCTTGAAAGAAAGAGCAGCAGGAAAAATAAAAAACAATAATGGCAGTCTGATTGACTAATACAAGACAAACAAATATTTTGCCCAGGAGCCATCAAGGCAAGTGGTCAGGTCCCCTCAGGGCAAACCCCTTTCCAAGACTAAGACTCAAGGGGAATAAACGAGCAAGCATGTGGTCTTGCTGGTGACCACATTGGTCACCGATAAGGGGAAGTGGGGGAAAAACAGCAATGAAGTTGGAGTTACATCTGACCACATTCAATAGACTCCTTTCAACCCAGATGAGACCTGATTTGCCAGCAGTATTGCAAAACCTGGGGACTCTGGGGCTCTGAGACAGGGACGTAGCTACAAAGGACTAGCGCAGAGAGTAAAGCATCCAGCTGACATGAAGTGAGGGGAGATGCACAACAACACCCATACCTGCAGATAGTACCCATTTGACCTGGCTTCAATGGTTGGATGATCAGAAGTCAACTAGAAGAAGAAAGAAGAGGTAAAAAAAGAGTAATCTGCTACAACTTGATGAACGTGACCTGTACTTATGGATGCAGTACCTCAAAAGAATAAACAAATCTTTACAGCAAGGATCATTCCCACCTCCTTGGTACACAGGGTTGACAGGGATGGGCAACTTGGACATTGTCTACCCAAAATGGGGGTGCTACAAAGGCAAGAAGTGACTGGCTTACAAGCTTTCAAGAGGGAGTCTAGATCCAGAGGGCATTGTTGTTGTTGTTGTTAGATGCCATCGAGTCGGTACCGACTCATAACGACCTTATGCACAGCACAACGAAACACTGCCAACCAAACTACTTTGCAACGCTTGAGTCCATCAATGATATCACTTGGCCAATCCATCTCACTGGGGTCTTCCTCTTTTTCTCTGACCCTCCACCTTACCAAACATGATATCCTTCTCCAAAGAATGGTCCCTCCTGACAATATGTCCTTAGTATGAGAGATGAAGTTTGGCCATCATGGCCTCTAAGGAACACTCTGGCTGCACTTCTTCCAAAACAGATCTGTTGGTTCTTTTGGCAACCCATGGCATTTTCAATATTCTCCTCCAACACCATAACTCAAAAGCTTCAAATCTTCTATGGTCTTCCTTATTCGCTGTCCAGCTTTTGCATGCATAGGAGGTTACTGAAAATACCATGACTTGGGTCAGGTGCACTTTAGTCTTCAAGCTGACATCTTTGCTCTTCAACACTTTAAAAAAGGTCTCATGCAGCAGATTTACCTAATGCAATATGTCGTTTGATTTCTTGTCTGCTGCTTCCATGAGTGTTGATAGTTGATCCAAGAAGAATGAAGTCCTTGAAGGTAAAATCTCCACTGAATAGTATCCAATCTGTCTAGTCAGGGCTGATGAAAGGAGATAAGGATAGGACTCTTGTGGTACAATAGTGAATAACTGCTATCAGGGATGACTGTGATGGTCGGAAATGTAAAGGTAGACATGTAACCAAAGGAGGTGAGTTGTTGACTTTGCAGTCCAGGAGTGGAGGTCCCTGGGACCATCAAGGGAGAAGAATGGAGTGTGGGACCCTATTCAAAGAAGCAGTGATGCCAGAGATGGAAGCAGAGTCACGATGTGGAGAGATGGAGCAGTTGGGGACTCTGGACTCAGGGAGGAAGAGGGCTGTGTACAGACGGCCAGGGGGCAGATTTGAGGAATGTACCCTTTGGTTGTTTGATGATGCGTGGAGGGGATTGCAATCATTATAATGAAATGAAATATGATAGGATGAATGTAAAGCTGATGTTCTCCCATGTAAACTATCACATAATTCACAATAAAAAACTTTTAAAAAAAAGTCCTGGTGATCTTCTTTTAAAAACTCAGCCACTGAAAAGCCTACATAGTACAATTCTACTCTGACAGAGATAAGGTTGTCACTCCTCACAATGGAATGGACTCAATGGCAACTAGTACACAGCCTCACCAAAGGCTTCCGTAGGGGGAACTGGCTTTAAAACAGAACAAAACAATGCAAATGAATACAGTAAAAAGTACAACAACTAGTAACAGAATTTGGTGTTACTGTATTTATTGATTCCTGTTAAGAAACCTGCAGTTAGACCCACCATTTCTTTTGCACCATCAGTGACAATATCAACTGATTGAAGAAGATAAGTGGTATCTTAGTATTAACAGTGAAAGCTGCAAGAACCAAAATTTGATGGGACTGTTTTTCCAGGTACCACAAGTTTTCCATCTTTGATAATGTGCAGTCTTACCACTTTTCTATCATTCGTTCTAATGGAAAAAAATTAAGTTTTCCTTCGCAGACAGCCTTACACATATTCTGTCTTTTTCAGATCTTATTGTGCAAAGACACTTTGAAAAGTTCATGGAAAAGTGGAAGTAAGAGATAAAAATAAACAAATATAAACTCTGTATCTCCACTTAAACTCCATCCAGGTCAAGCCGTTTTGTAGTGATGATACTAGACATTAGTCCATCCAAAAAGAACCCAGGTTCCTAAGGATTTATCCATGTCGATGCAGCCCTTTTTACATTAACTGAAGAAAAATGAGTGAGTGTCCTTTAAAGATTTTTTTTTAAGATTAGGAAACAAAAAAGAAGTCAAAAGGAGCCAAATCAGGATGGTAAGGTGGATACCTAATGATTTCCCAAGAAATTATTGCAAAAATTGCTCTTGTTCGATGAGAGCAGGAACACTGTCATGGTAGAGCAGAACTCTCTGGTGAAGGTTTCCTGGGTGATTTTCTGCCACAGTTTTAGCTAACTTTCTCAAAACATTCTCATGGTAAGCAGAATTTATCCTACTTTGGTCCTTTCATGAGTCAACAAGCAAAATGCCTTCAGTATCAAAATAAAAACTGTTGCCATGACTTTAACCTTAACCAGCCTGCTTTTGCTTTGACTGGACCATTTCCACCTCAATAGCCAATGCTTTAATTGTGCTTTGTCTTCTGGATTGTATTGGTAAAGCCATGTTTCACCTCCTGTTGCAATACTTCCAAGAATTGCTTCAGTACCTGGATCCCACCTGCTATTAAAATTTCCACTGAAAGCACTGCTCTTGTCAGCAAATGATCTAGACACAATAGATTTTGGCACCCATGGGGCAAGAAGTTTGCTCAACTTTACTTTTTCAGTCAGAATAACGTAAACTGAACCAAATAAGATGTCTATGGATTTGGCAAAACTGTTTCTGCTGGTAATAGTCACTCTTTCTTCAATTAGGGCATAATATTAATTGTTTCCTGGAAAATTGTTGTGGATGGTCTGTTGCTACTGGCTTCATCTTCAATATCACCTCATTCCTTAAAACAAGTTGTCCACTTGATTTATTATGGACATTGTCCGCATGATTTCTCCATTCTTTCCCCCAAGCTTTACTATAAATTTGATGTTTGTTCTTGCTTCATATTTAGCAAAATTAATGCTGCTCTGATTAAGGCACTTTTCAAACTGATGTCTTACCCTTTAACTAGATTGTATTCAGACATGTTGTTGTTAAGTGCCGTCGAGTCTATTCCAACTGATGGCAACCCTGTATAGGGTTCCCAAGGAGCAGCTGGTGAGCTTGAACCACCAACACTGCAGTTCAAATGACTGTGCAGTCTGATGCATTAGCCCACAGCGCCATACCAGGACTCCATTCAGACAAGTTAGTATGAGTTAATTTTGATGCAAAATTTTTTTGAAATCCATGCACAATTTTTTCATGATATACATTTTCCATTAAATATTTGAAGACCCCCTTGGATTATATAGGTAATTTTTACTTCACAGACCCCTTTGAAAGGGTCTCATGAACCCCTAGGGAGATCTGTGGAGCACTTTGAGAATTAAAAGCTCTTCAGGAGGCCGTCTGATGGATGACTTTAGATAAAACCATGTAAAGCAAGCACTCACTAAGTGTATAGCCTGTGCCAAACAAGCACTGCCCTAGAAAATGGGGCTACTGAGATGATTAAGAAATTCTTTAAGTGTTTACAATTTCTTGGGCTATGCAAATAGGTGTATCAAATCCACCAATCGCTCTTTGGAAACCCTATACAAGGTTGCCATCAGTTGGACCTGACTTGACAACACTTACCAACAACAACCTGCAAATAGGGAACAATGTAATCTAAGAATTACAGAATATTACCACGCATGGAGTGCTATGAGAATATAGAAGGGCAAGGAACCCTCATAAGTTTCCTAAAGGAGGTTGTATCTAAGATGTATATTGAAAAATGAAAGGAATTAGGAGAAAAAAAAGTCAAGGAGAAAAAACATAGTTAAATATTCATGAAATATGAACTAGAAGTGAGTTGTTGAAGTGACTTGGAGATTGTCTCTTCTCCTAACCTCTCCCCATATGGTATGTGAGTTTGACCTCAGCTCAACAATGTGTGAACCAGTTATTGCATTTCCTCCTAGCACAGAGATTGATCTAGAGTGGGCAGGCATATCAACTCAGGTAGAAGAGAAACAACAAATACCTTGCAAGGGTCTGCTAGGCAAATGCAATCTGACCAAGACTTAAAGGCTCTTTCAGCAGGTAGTCTGGTGATGTTCAGTAAATCTAAGCACAATATGCATTCACTAAGTAAACCTGATTTTTCCTCTTGACAATTTCTCATATGGATAAGATGTCTGAAACCAGTCTTAGTATCAGGCAGGGAACCGAATTCACTCACAGAGAAGGGCAAAGTCACAAGAACTGCAGATACATGCAGCTGGAGCTCAGGTGAAAAAGTCTAATATCATCTTCAGTTACCTGAGTCTGTGAATCCCCTTTCTGTCAGTTCAAGTAGAGTTTTCTTATATTTGCAATGGAAAACTTCTAAACAGCAATGAGGCTAATTTGTGATCATGCTCTAGAGAGCTAGGAACCAAAATTATGGCTTACCTTCAACAACTTGATAAGGATACTAGCATTCCCTGCCAGGTGCTGGGAGCCAATCAAGTATTATAAACTAAGAAATAGCTTGTTCTATTGATTTGGGGAAGAATCTTGTTTGCTTTTTTGTCTTTCTAATACTCAAGTCACATCGGCCTTCTCACAACTTTAAATGCTTTCTTTTTACCATAAAGAGATTGTAGTAGAAAAAGGAAAAGAGAATTTTGAGGAGAATCAAAAACAAAAAATACAACAGAGGGCCACTAACATACATTAGGGATGTACTTCTTGGATTTAAGATGGTTTCAGTGCAATGAAGCAGACTGGAACGCCACTGCTGTTGTGAGAAGACTTGAGACTAACAGGGTGCTAGCTCAAAGAGGATAAAATGAAAGTGTATGTGGGTAGATATGTGTGTGTGTGTATGTATATATATGTATTATTGTTATTGTTAAGTGCTGTCAAGTCGGCACTGAACATCCTGAAGGAGGCTTTAAGTCTTGGTCAGATTGCATTTTCCTAACAAACCCCTGCAAGACATTCCTTGTTTCTCTTCCACCATAGTGACCCTGTACAGTTTCTGAGGAGTGGTTGGTGAGTTTGAACCAACAACATTGGGATTCAAGCAATCTTACAGTCCAGTGCTTATTCTACAGTGCCATACAAGGACTTCATATGTATATTAAGATGATGGTAGCGGTTATGTACCGTTAAGTTAATTCCGACTTATAGTGACACTGTATAGGATTTTTTGTTTTGTTTTGCTTTGAAAGCTGTAGATCTTTATGGGAGAAGAAAGCCTTATATTTCTCCTGCAAAGCAGCTGGTAGATTTGAACTGCTGACCTTGAGATTAGTATCTCATCTCATAACCCAGTATGCTACCAGAGGTCCTGCTATATTAAGATAGGAGAGAACAAAATATATTTATAGGCTGAAGGTCAGTATCTATAAAAGAGAGGAGGAGAGAGAAAGTAAAGTAGAAGAGAAGACGCCATAGAAATTAAATGTCGCCAAATCCCAGCAAAAACACTCTTGATTCTGTGAAGATGGGATTGTGTCTTTTATTTTTTATTGTATACCATGAGCCTACTATCATGGATGGGTGCTTAGAATTTGCTAAAAATATTGAAATATGATGTGATATAGTCGCTATGAGTCGGAACCGACTCCACGGCACATAACAACAACAACAACAACATAGTAAGGATGAATTTTAAAATGGGTCTCCATGTTTGAGTGTTGAAGGTGTACAGAAATGGAAGCAACTTATGCTTCATAGCCTCACATTTCTAGGTAAAGTATAATGTAAGGTAAAACTGTGGGAATTATGTTGGAAACTTAACTATCTTAATTTAGACATGAGAAGAAATGCTGACTGAAGATAATGAAAACTGAATAAGCAATGATGAGGACAAAACTGGAATTAAAACTCACACACTTACGTTGTTGTTAGGTGCCATCGAGTCAGTACCAACTCCTAGCGACCCTATGCACGACAGATTGAAACACTGCCCAGTCCTGGACCAACCTCACAATTGTTGCCATACTTGAGTCCACTGATGCTGCCATATTGCCAATCCATCTCACTGAGGGTCCTCCTCTTTTTCTCTGACCCTCCACCTTACCAAACATCCTTCTCCAGTGACTGGTCTGTCCTGACAATATGCCCAACATATGAGAGACGAAGTTTGGTCATCCTGACCTCTAAGGAGCACTCTGGCTGTTAT